>NC_060177.1:91652151-91769651 GCF_021184085.1 Oncorhynchus gorbuscha
TCGTGTGTCTGATTGTGGTGTATATGCAGGGGTGTGTGTACTTACCGAAGTCGACCCTGGTTAGTGCGCACTGCATGGCGTGAGTTGTCGTGTGTCTGATTGTGGTGTATATGCAGGGGTGTGTGTACTTACTCAAGTCGACCCTGGTTAGTACGCACTGCATGGCGTGAGTTGTCGTGTGTCTGATTGTGGTGTATATGCAGGGGTGTGTGTACTTACCGAAGTCGACCCTGGTTAGTGTGCACTGCATGGTGTGAGTTGTAGTGTGTCTGGTGTATATGCAGGGGTGTGTGTACTTACCGAAGTCGACCCTGGTTAGTACGCACTGCATGGTGTGAGTTGTAGTGTGTCTGGTGTATATGCAGGGGTGTGTGTACTTACTCAAGTCGACCCTGGTTAGTGCGCACTGCATGGTGTGAGTTGTAGTGTGTCTGGTGTATATGCAGGGGTGTGTGTACTTACCGAAGTCGACCCTGGTTAGTGTGCACTGCATGGTGTGAGTTGTAGTGTGTCTGGTGTATATGCAGGGGTGTGTGTACTTACCGAAGTCGACCCTGGTTAGTACGCACTGCATGGCGTGAGTTGTAGTGTGTCTGGTGTATATGCAGGGGTGTGTGTACTTACCGAAGTCGACCCTGGTTAGTACGCACTGCATGGCGTGTTCTGTTGTGTGTCTGGTGGTCGTGGCTCCGCCCTCGTAGCACGAGGCACACAGGTCGTAGTCGTAGCAAATTAAACACTTGTACCGCCGACCCCGGAAGTTACCCTTCAAACACGCATCGCAGCTCACACCTGGGGAAAGACGATACACAGACGGACCATTTTGACCAATACCCTGTCCTAATAACCCCACAACACACAAGTCAGAGCAACAAAAGACATCACGTTGTAGCATTTAGCTAGCTATAATACACAACCAACATATTGGCACGACACTCATAACATGAACTAGCCTATTAAAACTACACGAACACAGCCGTTTCACATTTCCAGTGTCCATGTGACTAATAAAAATACAAAAAGAAGATGCTGCTGAACTGCATTGGCCAATATAGCTGCAACTCTGGTGCAGAATTGATAGCCGGTGTTATTTAAGACGATGAAAGACTGACATGAATTTAAAATACGTGTTAAATGCATAGACCCAGCATGGAGCTATCTCACCGAGTTTTATTTTTTTAAAGGCAGGCAATTGCACGACTGGCTCTGTGCAGAACTGAAGGCCCTTTCTTTATTTAAGACTGGCGTGAATTTAAAATAAAAACGTGTAAATGATTGACCCATCTAGATAGCCATCTATGCGGACCACGGACGTTTGAGGGCATGCAGCTGATCGACTACAAGTCGTGCTATTATAAAATAAAATGCTAAGCTAAAGCTAACTCTGCACAGCTTAGTCAACATAGTTAACTACCTATAGTTTGTATAACTAACCGGTTCAGAAGCGGGTTCTCACTAGATAACTCCTTTTTTTTAAAGTATGTTTTGGTTGGATTTAAAAATTAAAAAATAAATAAAAACAACAACCCCATGCTAAATATCTAAAGCGCTAACTAGCTACTGATGAAGGCCTCGGTTGCAAAGGCCTCGTCCAAAAGGCTACTTTGATGACAGTGCAAAGAAAACCAGAATAAAAAACTAGACACTTTTCTTTTCCAAAGGTGATGTTTTGACAAGACACGATAATGAATACATTTTCCCATGTATCAAATGTTTGTCCCCCCCCCCTCCTCCTCCTTTTGTTGCCTTAAACCTTATTAGTAAACTCACGACAGGTTATAAAAAATAAAAATAAAAAGATAACTAGGTAACTGGAGAGTTTAGCAACCTAGACGCTATCCAACTAGGTTAACTACAGTACGAATGAGTTTAATTAAGTCTGGGAAATAGAAACTGTTTTCTTGGGCAGTGACATTGCGCCCCAACTAACGTTAGTAAAGTTACCAAGATACGTTTATTACGTGTTTTAGCTATAACAATATACCAAATAAAGCACAGGAACTAGATAAAAGTGGATAAATGTATAGCGGCAGCCATTCTAATACAGCGTTCATTACAAAACACACGAAGACAAGCAATCTCTCTCTCTCTCCGTCCAGCACTTTGTGTCTTTCTGTGCGGGTTATTATAAACTTCTTACCTTCATGACGGGACATCCTATGGACATGAACACAACCCCCCCCCTCCCCTTTACGGGCTCACTCTGGCTTGAACCACGCAATTTAATATCGGCTGGAGAATAGAGAAGCCGGGGCTTGGATGTCCCTGGCCTCTTCCTCATGAAGGATCCGGTTTGGCACAGTGACAGTGTCTTCTCCGCCGCCGCCGCCTGCTGCTTGCTGTGTCACCGTCCAATGCGCCGGAGAAACGCCAGGGGGCACTGTTGTCCACATACTGCCACTCAAATTAAACTTTATCTGTGACATGCGCAGAATAAAACAATTGAGTTTACCGTGAAAAGCTTACTTATGAGCCCTTAATTAACCAACAGTGCAGTTCAAGAAGAGGTTAAACAATATTTACCAAATAAACAAAATAATAATAAAAAGTAACACAAAATATCAATAACGAGGCTATATACACGGGGTACCGGGTCAATGTGCGGGGGTACAGGTAAAGTCGAGGTAATTTGTACAAGTAGGCAGGGGTGAAGTGACTATGCATAGATAGCAGCAGCAGTGTACAAAACTGACTGTCCCCATCAGTTTTAGTGAGATCCAGAAAGTTGAAGATCATTTAATGTATTTCTCTAAAATGCTATATGGAGAATAGCAAAAACAAAGCTAAAATGACCCCAGCCTATATCTCATTGGTTGCTGTAGCTTCATTCAGCTCAGTCGATCTACAAACACATAGCCTATTAGCTATACAATTGGCCGCTACACACATTTTTATTAACAAAGGGTAAACAAATAAGTTTGCTTTACAGAACTTTTGTTTGTTGCAATTTCTTGCAATTGTACCCATTTTGCTCTGGAACTTTGGCGAAATCTAAGTGTTTTTGAAACCTCCTGCTTTGGTCTGTGTGTGTCAGTGTGTAGTTCATACGCAAGCTTTAGACCCTCGCCATTTGAGTGACAGCTAGCAATGCACACGCAGCAGAGAGAGAAAGAAAGCAATAACGTGGTGCACATATATTGTGATGTAGTGCACCATTTTCAGGGACCACTTTTGGCTCCTGAGTGCAAAAAACTACCTGAGAATCTCTTTAATATGATATCTGAGTGAAAGTAACTAACAAATCAATGTGTAGGGCCCTTGGGCACGTGACTACTACAAATTTAGACAGCTGGCTAGACAAACTAGATTAAATTGACCAATCTTTAAAAAACGTTAACTGACATGGGCTAATTGAGTGACTGTCAGTGAAGGACATATTTGTTTGTGTCTTTATCTTTTATCATTTCCGGGATTGTTGTCTCCGTGTTTTAAAGTAACCCAACCCCGTCTAGAGAGCAAGCAAAAACCACAGCGGTCCAGGAAAAAAACCTTAAAAGGAACCAGGCTCACAGAGGAAGCCAATCCTCTTCTGGCTAAACAAGATAATGTATGACTACTGTATCTTGCTATATCGAACTAGCTTACCTGGTTAAATAAAGGTGATATATATATATATATATATATATATTTAATAGCTTTTTGGATGATTGATTTGATTAAGAACTTTATACTGTGTGTCCTCCTGGCTCTTGTGTTGCCTGTCAACTGTCCAATTGTGTTATTTGTTAGCCTACATCATCTCTGTGTCTTGCTGTATGTGCCATGTACCAATTCTACACTACAAGTACCCTCACAGGAACATACATCTTTACCTGCTTGATCTTTGAATTTGTTTAAACTCCATTCCAATACAGCTTCTTGTTATACAGTGAGGACGTTGTAGTTTCTTTTCTTGGCCACTAGAGTGCGCTAGAGGTGAACTTTTGAAACATTTCTATTGTTTTTAACCACATAAAAGTGCTATTAAGGAGAAAATAACTGTTAGTAGTCTGCCAGATGAAACTATGTACGTAGACATGAGTGAAAAATAAGGTTGGGTGGAAGAGAATCAAAGAACCATGAATGATAGTAATAATAAGAAACCTTAGGTGCTGGCTTAAGGCGGGTAGAAACCACGACAGAATGTCCGGTCAGAACAAGGATGAGTCGGTTATGGGGGTTTAATTGGGGGGGCAGACAGACAGACAGACAGACAGGTACTGATAACTGTGGTTCTGCCTTCAGAAAGTATTCACACCCCCTGATCCCCCCCCCCCCACACATTTGTATTTTTTATGTGTTACAGCCTGAAATTAATTACATTGAGATTTTTAGTCACTGGCCAACATTGCTAGAATGCTGGCTGTTTTTACAGATTTGAAATCGACTATCAATCAAGGCCTATCAATTCCTGAGGGAATATTGCACAGTCATGAAGCTACTCATTGTGGCATTGGACATATTGCACAGTCATGAAGCTACTCATTGTGGCATTGGACATATTGCACAGTCATGAAGCTACTCATTGTGGCATTGGACATATTGCACAGTCATGAAGCTACTCATTGTGGCATTGGACATATTGCACAGTCATGAAGCTACTCATTGTGGCATTGGACATATTGCACAGTCATGAAGCTACTCATTGTGGCATTGGACATATTGCACAGTCATGAAGCTACTCATTGTGGCATTGGACATATTGCACAGTCATGAAGCTACTCATTGTGGCATTGGACATATTGCACAGTCATGAAGCTACTCATTGTGGCATTGGACATATTGCACAGTCATGAAGCTACTCATTGTGGCATTGGACATATTGCACAGTCATGAAGCTACTCATTGTGGCATTGGACATATTGCACAGTCATGAAGCTACTCATTGTGGCATTGGACATATTGCACAGTCATGAAGCTACTGTGGCACTGTGGCATTGTGGCATTGGACATATTGCACAGTCATGAAGCTACTCATTGTGGCATTGGACATATTGCACAGTCATGAAGCTACTCACTGTGGCATTGGACATATTGCACAGTCATGAAGCTACTCACTGTGGCATTGGACATATTGCACAGTCATGAAGCTACTCACTGTGGCATTGGACATATTGCACAGTCATGAAGCTACTCATTGTGGCATTGGACATATTGCACAGTTATGAAGCTACTCATTGTGGCATTGGACATATTGCACAGTTATGAAGCTACTCATTGTGGCATTGGACATATTGCACAGTTATGAAGCTACTCATTGTGGCATTGGACATATTGCACAGTTATGAAGCTACTCACTGTGGCATTGGACATATTGCACAGTCATGAAGCTACTCACTGTGGCATTGGACATATTGCACAGTCATGAAGCTACTCATTGTGGCATTGGACATATTGCACAGTCATGAAGCTACTCACTGTGGCATTGGACATATTGCACAGTCATGAAGCTACTCACTGTGGCATTGGACATATTGCACAGTCATGAAGCTACTCATTGTGGCATTGGACATATTGCACAGTCATGAAGCTACTCATTGTGGCATTGGACATATTGCACAGTCATGAAGCTACTCATTGTGGCATTGGACATATTGCACAGTCATGAAGCTACTCACTGTGGCATTGGACATATTGCACAGTCATGAAGCTACTCACTGTGGCATTGGACATATTGCACAGTCATGAAGCTACTCACTGTGGCATTGGACATATTGCACAGTCATGAAGCTACTCACTGTGGCATTGGACATATTGCACAGTCATGAAGCTACTCACTGTGGCATTGGACATATTGCACAGTCATGAAGCTACTCACTGTGGCATTGGACATATTGCACAGTCATGAAGCTACTCATTGTGGCATTGGACATATTGCACAGTCATGAAGCTACTCATTGTGGCATTGGACATATTGCACAGTCATGAAGCTACTCACTGTGGCACAGTCATGAAGACTCATATTGGACACAGTCATGAAGCTACTCACTGCGGCATTGGACATATTGCACAGTCATGAAGCTACTCATTGTGGCATTGGACATATTGCACAGTCATGAAGCTACTCACTGTGGCATTGGACATATTGCACAGTCATGAAGCTACTCATTGTGGCATTGGACATATTGCACAGTCATGAAGCTACTCACTGTGGCATTGGACATATTGCACAGTCATGAAGCTACTCACTGTGGCATTGGACATATTGCACAGTCATGAAGCTACTCACTGTGGCATTGGACATAGTGCACAGTCATGAAGCTACTCACTGTGGCATTGGACATATTGCACAGTCATGAAGCTACTCACTGTGGCATTGGACATATTGCACAGTCATGAAGCTACTCACTGTGGCATTGGACATATTGCACAGTCATGAAGCTACTCACTGTGGCATTGGACATATTGCACAGTCATGAAGCTACTCATTGTGGCATTGGACATATTGCACAGTCATGAAGCTACTCATTGTGGCATTGGACATATTGCACAGTCATGAAGCTACTCATTGTGGCATTGGACATATTGCACAGTCATGAAGCTACTCATTGTGGCATTGGACATATTGCACAGTCATGAAGCTACTCATTGTGGCATTGGACATATTGCACAGTCATGAAGCTACTCATTGTGGCATTGGACATATTGCACAGTCATGAAGCTACTCATTGTGGCATTGGACATATTGCACAGTCATGAAGCTACTCATTGTGGCATTGGACATATTGCACAGTCATGAAGCTACTCATTGTGGCATTGGACATTGGTCACATATTGTGGCATTGGACATATTGTCATGAAGCTACTCATTGTGGCATTGGACATATTGCACAGTCATGAAGCTACTCATTGTGGCATTGGACATATTGCACAGTCATGAAGCTACTCATTGTGGCATTGGACATATTGCACAGTCATGAAGCTACTCATTGTGGCATTGGACATATTGCACAGTCATGAAGCTACTCATTGTGGCATTGGACATATTGCACAGTCATGAAGCTACTCATTGTGGCATTGGACATATTGCACAGTCATGAAGCTACTCACTGTGGCATTGGACATATTGCACAGTCATGAAGCTACTCACTGTGGCATTGGACATATTGCACAGTCATGAAGCTACTCATTGTGGCATTGGACATATTGCACAGTCATGAAGCTACTCATTGTGGCATTGGACATATTGCACAGTCATGAAGCTACTCATTGTGGCATTGGACATATTGCACAGTCATGAAGCTACTCACTGTGGCATTGGACATATTGCACAGTCATGAAGCTACTCATTGTGGCATTGGACATATTGCACAGTCATGAAGCTACTCACTGTGGCATTGGACATATTGCACAGTCATGAAGCTACTCACTGTGGCATTGGACATATTGCACAGTCATGAAGCTACTCACTGTGGCATTGGACATATTGCACAGTCATGAAGCTACTCACTGTGGCATTGGACATATTGCACAGTCATGAAGCTACTCATTGTGGCATTGGACATATTGCACAGTCATGAAGCTACTCATTGTGGCATTGGACATATTGCACAGTCATGAAGCTACTCACTGTGGCATTGGACATATTGCACAGTCATGAAGCTACTCACTGTGGCATTGGACATATTGCACAGTCATGAAGCTACTCACTGTGGCATTGGACATATTGCACAGTCATGAAGCTACTCACTGTGGCATTGGACATATTGCACAGTCATGAAGCTACTCACTGTGGCATTGGACATATTGCACAGTCATGAAGCTACTCACTGTGGCATTGGACATATTGCACAGTCATGAAGCTACTCATTGTGGCATTGGACATATTGCACAGTCATGAAGCTACTCATTGTGGCATTGGACATATTGCACAGTCATGAAGCTACTCACTGTGGCATTGGACATATTGCACAGTCATGAAGCTACTCACTGTGGCATTGGACATATTGCACAGTCATGAAGCTACTCATTGTGGCATTGGACATATTGCACAGTCATGCAAGCTAAGCTCACTGTGGCATTGGACATATTGCACAGTCATGAAGCTACTCATTGTGGCATTGGACATATTGCACAGTCATGAAGCTACTCACTGTGGCATTGGACATATTGCACAGTCATGAAGCTACTCACTGTGGCATTGGACATATTGCACAGTCATGAAGCTACTCACTGTGGCATTGGACATATTGCACAGTCATGAAGCTACTCACTGTGGCATTGGACATATTGCACAGTCATGAAGCTACTCACTGTGGCATTGGACATATTGCACAGTCATGAAGCTACTCACTGTGGCATTGGACATATTGCACAGTCATGAAGCTACTCATTGTGGCATTGGACATATTGCACAGTCATGAAGCTACTCATTGTGGCATTGGACATATTGCACAGTCATGAAGCTACTCATTGTGGCATTGGACATATTGCACAGTCATGAAGCTACTCATTGTGGCATTGGACATATTGCACAGTCATGAAGCTACTCATTGTGGCATTGGACATATTGCACAGTCATGAAGCTACTCACTGTGGCATTGGACATATTGCACAGTCATGAAGCTACTCATTGTGGCATTGGACATATTGCACAGTCATGAAGCTACTCATTGTGGCATTGGACATATTGCACAGTCATGAAGCTACTCACTGTGGCACTGGACATATTGCACAGTCATGAAGCTACTCATTGTGGCATTGGACATATTGCAAGTGGAGGAAAACTGTTTCTACGGCACTGTAGTACCAGCCCTGGAAATCTTGTCCAAAACACTGAAGGACGGTATGTGTGTGTGTGTGTGTGTGTGTGTATTAGGGGCCAGTTTCTTTCCAGTCAAGGCAAAAGACAACTGATCCTCTGAAACAGAGTCTTAGGGGCCCTGGGCTCCAGTCAAACCTACAGGCCTCACACTGAGAAGTAGCAGTAGCCTTGTAAGCAAGTCAGACTGCAATAAAGTCGAAGGGCTTTTGGCTATTTCTAACAGCAGGTGTCAGCAGTCCACTCATGGTGTCAGCAGTCCACTCATGGTGTCAGCAGTCCACTCATGGTGTCAGCAGTCCACTCATGGTGTCAGCAGTCCACTCATGGTGTCCAACATTTCTGATGATGCAGAGATGATTCAAAATATCCAAATATATCTATATCCGCAGACTCAGATGCTTTGAATAGAACCAATTAATATCCTTCCTTAGAAATATGGAGCAACTCTCAACAGTGCTGACAACATTATTTAACACAAGCTCACCCTTAGAACAGTAGAAAGATATTGAGAGAATGGAGCCTGAGAGAATGGAACCAGAGAGAATGGAACCATAGAATGGAACCAGAGAGAATGGAACCAGAGAGAATGGAACCATAGAGAATGGAGCCATAGAGAATGGAACCAGCCTGAGAGAATGGAACCATAGAGAATGGAACCAGAGAGAATGGAACCAGAGAGAATGGAACCAGAGAGAATGGAACCTGAGAGAATGGAACCATAGAGAATGGAACCTGAGAGAATGGAACCAGAGAGAATGGAACCAGAGAATGGAGCCAGAGAGAATGGAACCAGAGAATGGAGCCAGAGAGAATGGAGCCAGAGAGAATGGAACCAGAGAGAATGGAACCTGAGAGAATGGAACCAGAGAATGGAACCAGAGAATGGAGCCAGAGAGAATGGAACCAGAGAATGGAGCCAGAGAGAATGGAACCAGAGAGAATGGAGCCAGAGAGAATGGAGCCAGAGAGAATGGAACCAGAGAATGGAGCTAGAGAGAATGGAACCATAGAGAATGGAACCAGAGAGAATGGAACCAGAGAATGGAGCTAGAGAGAATGGAACCATAGAGAATGGAACCATAGAGAATGGAACCAGAGAGAATGGAACCAGAGAGAATGGAACCAGAGAGAATGGAGCCAGAGAGAATGGAGCCAGAGAGAATGGAGCCAGAGAGAATGGAACCAGAGAATGGAGCCAGAGAGAATGGAACCATAGAGAATGGAGCCTGAGAGAATGGAACCAGAGAGAATGGAACCTGAGAGAATGGAACCAGAGAATGGAGCCAGAGAGAATGGAACCAGAGAGAATGGAACCTGAGAGAATGGAACCAGAGAATGGAGCCAGAGAGAATGGAACCAGAGAGAATGGAACCATAGAGAATGGAACCTGAGAGAATGGAACCAGAGATAATGGAACCTGAGAGAATGGAACCAGAGAATGGAGCCAGAGAGAATGGAACCAGAGAGAATGGAGCCAGAGAGAATGGAGCCAGAGAGAATGGAACCAGAGAATGGAGCTAGAGAGAATGGAACCATAGAGAATGGAACCAGAGAGAATGGAACCAGAGAATGGAGCTAGAGAGAATGGAACCATAGAGAATGGAACCATAGAGAATGGAACCAGAGAGAATGGAACCAGAGAGAATGGAGCCAGAGAGAATGGAGCCAGAGAGAATGGAGCCAGAGAGAATGGAGCCAGAGAGAATGGAACCAGAGAATGGAGCCAGAGAGAATGGAACCATAGAGAATGGAGCCTGAGAGAATGGAACCAGAGAGAATGGAACCTGAGAGAATGGAACCTGAGAGAATGGAACCAGAGAATGGAGCCAGAGAGAATGGAACCAGAGAGAATGGAACCAGAGAGAATGGAGCCATAGAGAATGGAGCCAGAGAGAATGGAACCAGAGAGAATGGAACCAGAGAGAATGGAACCTGAGAGAATGGAACCAGAGAATGGAGCCAGAGAGAATGGAACCAGAGAGAATGGAACCAGAGAGAATGGAACCAGAGAGAATGGAACCAGAGAGAATGGAACCATAGAGAATGGAGCCTGAGAGAATGGAACCAGAGAGAATGGAACCTGAGAGAATGGAACCAGAGAATGGAGCCAGAGAGAATGGAACCAGAGAGAATGGAACCAGAGAGAATGGAGCCATAGAGAATGGAGCCTGAGAGAATGGAGCCAGAGAGAATGGAACCAGAGAGAATGGAACCAGAGAGAATGGAGCCAGAGAGAATGGAACCAGAGAGAATGGAACCAGAGAATGGAGCCAGAGAGAATGGAACCAGAGAGAATGGAACCAGAGAGAATGGAGCCAGAGAGAATGGAGCCAGAGAGAATGGAGCCAGAGAGAATGGTGGTCATTTTATAGACTCCTGACCAATTGTGTGTATTTTTTCCATGCGCTGATCTTAACTTGAACATTTCCTACGACTGAAAATCATAAATAAGATTTGATTACAATACTGGGTGGGGTGAATATATTTTATATGGCATACATGATTTTGTTAACTAGTAAATCGTGGCCTACAGCAAAGTGTATTTAAATCATTTCTAATTTGTTAACCATTTCTGCTAGTTAGTTTTTGCTACCATGTGGGTTTTAGCTTGCTTGAGCTTGCTTACTGAGGAGTGTTAATTCACCTGTTTCCATACATGTTTCATTTTAAAACATTTATCTTACAAAGGAGTTGTTTAATCAAACTGCACCATTGAGAGCATCTTGACTGTCTGCATCACCGCTCGGTATGGCAACTGCTTGGCTTCTGACCACAAGGCGCTACAGAGTGTAGTGTGTACGGCCCAATACATCACTGGGGCCTTCGCTCCCTGCCATCCAGGACCTCTATACCAGGCAGTGTCAGAGGAAGGTCCTAAAAATTGTCATAAGACTCCAGCCACCCAAGTCACAGACTGTTCTCTCTGCTACCGCACAGAACGCTGTACCGGGTCTGGAAACAACAGGACCCTGAATAGCTTCTAACCCCAAGCTCTAAGACTGCTAAATAGTTAAAGCTTTGTAGTTAGCGCTACAAAGTCCACCTTGTTAACATGCAACATGTCAGAATCCCTCTGTTGACAAGGAACATCATGTGATGTCTCTGCTCCTGCTACCATTACTTCTTCAACTTCACTCCTTTCTTCCACACTTCTCAACGACTCCAGATAGGAGACATTCAGCCCTTACTGTCAACGCCTCCGGATAGGAGACATTCAGCCCTTACTGTCAACGCCTCCGGATAGGAGACATTCAGCCCTTACTGTCAACGCCTCCGGATAGGAGACATTCAGCCCTTACTGTCAACGCCTCCGGATAGGAGACATTCAGCCCTTACTGTCAACGCCTCCGGATAGGAGACATTCAGCCCTTACTGTCAACGCCTCCGGATAGGAGACATTCAGCCCTTACTGTCAACGCCTCCGGATAGGAGACATTCAGCCCTTACTGTCAACGCCTCCGGATAGGAGACATTCAGCCCTTACTGTCAACGCCTCCGGATAGGAGACATTCAGCCCTTACTGTCAACGCCTCCGGATAGGAGACATTCAGCCCTTACTGTCAACGCCTCCGGATAGGAGACATTCAGCCCTTACTGTCAACGCCTCCGGATAGGAGACATTCAGCCCTTACTGTCAACGCCTAGGAGACCGGAACGCCTCCGGATAGGAGACATTCAGCCCTTACTGTCAACGCCTCCATTCAGGATAGGAGACATTCAGCCCTTACTGTCAACGCCTCCGGATAGGAGACATTCAGCCCTTACTGTCAACGCCTCCGGATAGGAGACATTCAGCCCTTACTGTCAACGCCTCCGGATAGGAGACATTCAGCCCTTACTGTCAACGCCTCCGGATAGGAGACATTCAGCCCTGTCAACGCCTCCGGATAGGAGACATTCAGCCCTTACTCAACGCCTCCGGATAGGAGACATTCAGCCCTTACTGTCAACGCTTCCAGATAGGAGACATTCTGGACAGCCCTTACTGTCAACGCCTCCAGATAGGAGACATTCAGCCCTTACTGTCAACGCCTCCGGATAGGAGACATTCAGCCCTTACTGTCAACGCCTCCGGATAGGAGACATTCAGCCCTTACTGTCAACGCCTCCGGATAGGAGACATTCAGCCCTTACTGTCAACGCCTCCGGATAGGAGACATTCAGCCCTTACTGTCAACGCCTCCGGATAGGAGACATTCAGCCCTTACTGTCAATGCTTCCAGATAGGAGACATTCTGGACAGCCCTTACTGTCAACGCCTCCAGATAGGAGACATTCAGCCCTTACTGTCAATGCTTCCAGATAGGAGACATTCAGCCCTTACTGTCAATGCTTCCAGATAGGAGACATTCAGCCCTTACTGTCAACGCCTCCAGATAGGAGACATTCTGGACAGCCCTTACTGTCAACGCCTCCGGATAGGAGACATTCAGCCCTTACTGTCAACGCCCTCCGGATAGGAGACATTCTGGACAGCCTTATTCTCAACGCCCTCCGGATAGGAGACATTCAGCCCTTACTGTCAATGCTTCCAGATAGGAGACATTCTGGACAGCCCTTACTGTCAATGCTTCCAGATAGGAGACATTCTGGACAGCGCTTATTCTTGACATCTCCAAATAGGACACATTCTGGACAGCCCTTACTGTCAATGCTTCCAGATAGGAGACATTCAGCCCTTACTGTCAACGCCCTCCAGATAGGAGACATTCAGCCCTTACTGTCAACGCCTCCAGATAGGAGACATTCTGGACAGCCCTTACTGTCAACGCCCTCCAGATAGGAGACATTCAGCCCTTACTGTCAACGCCACCAGATAGGAGACATTCAGCCCTTACTGTCAATGCTTCCAGATAGGACACATTCAGCCCTTACTGTCAATGCATCCAGATAGGACACATTCAGC
Organism: Oncorhynchus gorbuscha; assembly: GCF_021184085.1. Lineage (NCBI taxonomy): Eukaryota > Metazoa > Chordata > Actinopteri > Salmoniformes > Salmonidae > Oncorhynchus > Oncorhynchus gorbuscha. The sequence continues at coordinate 91,665,801 of NC_060177.1, forward strand.
CCTTACTGTCAATGCTTCCAGATAGGAGACATTCAGCCCTTATCCTTCTCCTTCACCCTAACAGGACACTTCAGATGGAGTGGGCCACCATGTGGGTCAGTCATTGTGCACCATTCACTTGATCCAATTTTTTATGTACAGTACCAGTCAAATGTTTTTTTTGTACTATTTTCTACATACCAATACATCAGAACTACGAATAAAGCTGGTTGAGAGAATGCCAAGAGTGTGCAAAGCTGTCATCAAGGCAAAGGATGGCAACTTCGAAGAATCTAAAATATTTTTTAGTTACTACCTTTTTGGCTTTTTTGGTTACTACCTGATTTCATGTGTCATTTCATAGTTGATGTTTTCACTATTATTCTATAATGGAATGAGTAGGTGTGTCTGGAATCAGTAGGTGTGTCTGGAATGAGTAGGTGTGTCTGGAATCAGTAGGTGTGTCTGGAATCAGGAATGAATGAGTAATCAGGTGTGTCTGGAATCAATCAGTAGGTGTGTCTGGAATCTGGAATCAGTAGGTGTGTCTGGAATGAGTAGGTGTGTCTGGAATCAGTAGGTGTGTCTGGAATGAGTAGGTGTGTCTGGAATCAGTAGGTGTGTCTGGAATGAGTAGGTGTGTCTGGAATCAGTAGGTGTGTCTGGAATCAGTAGGTGTGTCTGGAATGAGTAGGTGTGTCTGGAATCAGTAGGTGTGTCTGGAATGAGTAGGTGTGTCTGGAATCTGGAATCAGTAGGTGTGTCTGGAATGAATCAGTAGGTGTGTCTGGAATCTAGGTGTGTCTGGAATCAGTAGGTGTGTCTGGAATCAGTAGGTGTGTCTGGAATCAGTAGGTGTGTCTGGAATGAGTAGGTGTGTCTGGAATCAGTAGGTGTGTCTGGAATGAGTAGGTGTGTCTGGAATGAGTAGGTGTGTCTGGAATCAGTAGGTGTGTCTGGAATCAGTAGGTGTGTCTGGAATCAGTAGGTGTGTCTGGAATGAGTAGGTGTGTCTGGAATCAGTAGGTGTGTCTGGAATCAGTAGGTGTGTCTGGAATCAGTAGGTGTGTCTGGAATCAGTAGGTGTGTCTGGAATGAGTAGGTGTGTCAATCAGTAGGTGTGTCTGGAATGAGTAGGTGTGTCTGGAATCAGTAGGTGTGTCTGGAATGAGTAGGTGTGTCTGGAATCAGTAGGTGTGTCTGGAATCAGTAGGTGTGTCTGGAATGAGTAGGTGTGTCTGGAATGAGTAGGTGTGTCTGGAATGAGTAGGTGTGTCTGGAATGAGTAGGTGTGTCTGTAATCAGTAGGTGTGTCCAAACTTTTGACTGGTACATTACATCACCGTTGGCCTCTGTACTGGTACAGATCTACTACTCACAGGGATCCGCTCAGGATCCATCCACCTTGACCCATCTTCCTCAACTTTCTCCACTGCCTCAGCATACGACAACTTCTACACTACTCCAACCACGGAAACCTCAACCTACCTCTCTCACACCGGACATTTCTGATCCCCAGCTCCATGGGCACCCCTACAATTAACACATACCTCTACTTTCTCCAATGCCCTTCTGCACACTTCTCCCACCTAGGATCCTCCCCCTCCTTCACACTTGCCCTGTGCCCATAAACTTGACACCTGTAACAACGTAATGTAATTGGCACAAAAGCTTGTACGGGCAAAGACTCGACATCAAAACTCAAAAGGACAGACAATGACTCTTCTGTTTCACCCTGTCTGCGTCGCACCAAACGACGAGCATCACAAACACCGGGAATCTTCCCTTTCAGTTGGTCAACTTTTACATTTACCACCACCCCAGTAATCACTCTTCTCAATGGAGCCCTTACCTGTCTTGTCCCCATTCGTTTAACACAGGGAGCCTGCTCCCTCTGACCAGCAGAAACACAAACAATTATCACAAGACCACTTCTGAGTTACCCTCACCGATTCCACAGCACCCAACTCTGTTTTCACCCACCCTGAAACCACAATGGATGTCACTCCCACTGTCACCCTCATCTTCATCCTGACCCTCGGTGCCTCGGTCTCCGAGAACTTCATCACATCTACCACCTCCTGTCTCATTCACTTCCATTTCTCCTCCTGTCTCATTCACTTCCATTTCTCCTCCTGTCTTCGATCCGGCGTACAGCTCACCCTGCTGACACTTTTATACCGTTCTTCTTCAACACATACTTTCCCTTTATCCCTCAATTTTTAACCAACGTAAGTCTCTCTCTCTCTCTCTCTCTCTCTCTCTCTCTCTCTCTCTCTCTCTCTCTCTCTCTCTCTCTCTCTCTCTCTCTCTCTCTCTCTCTCTCTCTCTCTCTCTCTCTCTCTCTCTCTCTCTCTCTCTCTCTCTCTCTCTCTCTCTCTCTCTCTCTCTCTCTCTCTCTCTCTCTCTCTCTCTCTCTCTCTCTCTCTCCTCCCTATTCCAAGTATACAGAGCATTCGGAAAGTATTCAGACACCTTGACTTTTTCCACTTTGTTACTTTACAGCCTTATTCTAAAATGGATTAAATAAAAATAATCTTCAGCAATCTAGACACAATACCCCACAATGACATCACAATACCCCACAATGACATCACAATACCCCACAATGACATCACAATACCCCACAATTACATCACAATACCCCATAATGACATCACAATACCCCACAATGACATCACAATACCCCATAATTACATCACAATACCCCACAATGACATCACAATACCCCACAATGACATCACAATACCCCATAATTACATCACAATACCCCACAATGACATCACAATACCCCACAATGACATTACAATACCCCATAATTACATCACAATACCCCACAATGACATCACAATACCCCACAATGACATCACAATACCCCATAATTACATCACAATACCACATAAGGACAAAGAGAAAAAACATCACAATTAGACCCAACCAAATCATGAGAAAACAAAAAGATAATTACTTAACACATTGGAAAGAATTAACAAAAAAACAGAGCAAACTAGAATGCTATTTGGCCCTACACAGAGAGTACACAGCGGCAGAATACCTGACCACTGTCACTGACCACTGTGACTGACCCAAAATTAAGGAAAGCTTTGACTATGTACAGACTCAGTGAGCATAGCCTTGCTATTGAGAAAGGCCGCCGTAGGCAGACATGGCTCTCAAGAGAAGACAGGCTATGTGCTCACTGCCCACAAAATGAGGTGGAAACTGAGCTGCACTTCCTAACCTCCTGCCCAATGTATGACCATATTAGAGAGACATATTTCCCCCAGATTACACAGATCCACAAAGAATTTGAAAACAAATCCAATTTTGAAAAACTCCCATATCTTTTGGGTGAAATTCCACAGTGTGCCATCACAGCAGCAAGATTTGTGACCTGTTGCCACGAGAAAAGGGCAACCAGTGAAGAACAAACACCATTGTAAATACAACCCATATTTATGCTTATTTATTTTATTTATTTTATTTATTTTATCTTGTGTCCTTTAACTATTTTTACATTGTATATATATATATAATATGACATTTGTAATGTCTTTACTGTTTTTAAACTTCTGTATGTGTAATGTTTACTGTTAATTTTAGTTGTTTTTCACTTTATATATTCACTTTGTATGTTGTCTACCTCACTTGCTTTGGCAATGTTAACACATGTTTCCCATGCCAATAAAGCCCTTGAATTGAATTGAAATTGAAAAACAGATTTTTAGAACGTTTGCAAATGTATCAAAAATATCGTATTTTACCTTATTACCTTATTTACATAAGTATTCAGACCCTTTGCTATGAGACTTGACATGTAGATAACGTGCATCCTGTTCCATTGATCATCCTCGAGATGTTTGTACAACTTGATTGGACTCCACCTGTAGTAAATTCAATTGATTGGACATGATTTGGAAAGGCACACACCTGTCTATATAACACACCTGTCTATATAACACACCTGTCTATATAACACACCTGTCTATATAACACACCTGTCTATATAACACACCTGTCTTTATAACACACCCGTCTATATAACACACCCGTCTATATAACACACCCGTCTATATAACACACCCGTCTATATAACACACCCGTCTATATAACACACCTGTCTATATAACACACCTGTCTATATAACACACCTGTCTATATAACCACCTGTCTATATAACACACCTGTCTATATAACACACCTGTCTATATAACACACCTGTCTATATAACACCCTGTCTATATAACACACCTATATAACACACCTGTCGTCTATATAACACACCTGTCTATATAATACACCTGTCTATATAACACACCTGTCTATATAACACACCTGTCTATATAACACACCTGTCTATATAACACACCTGTCTATATAACACACCTGTCTATATAACACACCTGTCTATATAACACACCAGTCTATATAACACACCTGTCTATATAACACACCTGTCTATATAACACACCTGTCTATATAACACACCTGTCTATATAACACACTTGTCTATATAACACACCTGTCTATATAACACATATAACACACCTGTCTATATAACACACCTGTCTATATGACACATATAACACACCTGTCTATATAACACACACAGTCTATATAACACACCTGTCTATATAATACACCTGTCTATATAACACACCTGTCTATATAACACACCTGTCTATATAACACACCTGTCTATATAACACACCTGTCTATATAACACACCTGTCTATATAACACACCTGTCTATTTTAGGTCCCAAAGTTGACAGTGAATGTCAGAGCAAAAACCAAGCCATGAGGTCGAAGGAATTGTCCGTAGAGGTCCGAGACAGGAATGTGTCGAGGCACAGATCTGGGAAAGGGTACCAAAAAATGTCTGCAGCATTGAAGGTCCCCAAGAAACCAGTGGCTTCCATCATTCTTAAATGGAAAAAGTTTTGAACCACCAAGACTCTTCCTAGAGATGGCCACCCGGCCAAACTGAGTAATCAAAGGAGATGGGCCTTGGTCAGGGAGGTGAACATGAACCCGATGGTCACTCTGACAGAGCTCCACAGTTCCTCTGTGGAGATGGCAGAACCTTCCAGAAGGACAAACATCTCTGCAGCACTCCACCAATCAGGCCAGACGGAAGCCACTCCTCAGTAAAAGAAACATGAAAGCCTGCTTGGAGTTTGCCAAAAAGACACCTAAAGACTCTCAGACCATGAGAAACAAAATTCTCTGGTCTGATGAAACCAAGATTGAATTTTTTGGCCTGAATGCCAAGCATCACGTCTGGAGGAAAACTTGCACCAGCCCAGTGCCAGGTGAAGTATGGTGGCAGCATCATGCTGTGGAGATTATTTTTCAGCTGCATGGACTGCGACATCAAGGCAAATATGAACGGAGCAAAGTACTGAGAGGTCCTTGATGAAGACCTGCTACAGAGCACTCAGGTCTTCAGACTGGGGTGAAGGTTCACCTTCCAACAGGACAAGTTTCTGGTTCAGGTGAAAAAAGCAAGCTGCGCTCGTCTTCCAAAGTGGTCCGTTACGCAATGTACCAAACAAGCATCAACAAAGACAACCTCACTACTGAGCTCTGGCATTTTAAAAAATACATTTGAAGGGTGCTAGCCTTCTGCTGCCCCCCCCCCCCCGAAAGTATTACAACAGCCTAAGCACACAGCCAAGACAACGCAGAAGTGGCTTCAGGGCAAGTCTTGGAATGTCCTTGAGTGGTCCAGCCAGAGCCCGGACTTGAAACCGATCAAACATCTCTGAAGAGACCTGAAAATAGCTGTGCAGCGACACTCCCCATCCAACCTGACAGAGCTTGAGAGGAACTGCAGAGAGGAATGGGAGAAACACCCCAAATACAGGTGTGCCAAGCTTGTAGCGTCACACCCAAGAAGACTCAAGGCTGCAATCGCTGTCAAAGGTGCTTCGACAAAGTACTGAGTAAAGGGTCTGAATACTTATGTAAATGTAATATTTAAGTTTTTCATTTTTACCAAATTTGCTAACATTTCTAAAAACTTGTTTTTGCTTTGTCATTATGGGATATTCGGAGTAGATTGATGAGGGGGGACGGGACTATTTAATAGATTTTTGAATAAGGCTATAACATAACAAAAATGTGGAAAGAGTCAAGGGGTCTGAATACCTTCCGAAGGCACTGTATCCTTATTCTCCTTATGATAATACACTTAATAATAATAATAATACTGCACTTCTCTTGATATACATCTTGTTCTTGTCCTCTCAAAGGGACCATTTAACCTGGTGTCACAATCTCTGTACAATAAAATTAAACTGTGGTGGTCTGAGGGTGAGCAGCGAGCTGGTGGTGGTGGTTCAGTCCTGCGCTGCCTTCCTCCAGCAGCAACATCAGATGAAGATGAGAGGTCACCAGGATACCAGTCACACTGTCTCCTGGAAACCAAAGGTCAACAGGAAGCCAGTCAGACTCAGGAGACTGAGCATCCATCAGAGAGGAAATTAAGTCAACATACTGGAGTAGTTTTTCAGTCTGTGATGCATCAAGTTCGTTCATCTGTGTGCTCCATAAACCCATCGGGATGTAGCCTCAACAGTGCAAAAACAACAGTAAACGGGATCAACTGTTTACATGCCACAGCATCCCGTTTTAGATCAGCATATGCCAGGCATCTTATCTGGGTTTCTCATAAACGTTTTCGGGTTATTGTAAACGGGATATTATGTTTATGTAACAGTATAACTTTAGACCGTCCCCTCGCCCATACCCAGGCGTGAACCAGGGACCCTCTGCACACATCAACAACAGTCACCCACGAAGCATCGTTACCCATCGCTCCACAAAACCCGCAGCCCTTGCAGAGCAAAGGGGAACTTCTACTTCAAGGTCTCAGAGCAAGTGAGGTCACCGATTGAAACGCTATTTAGCGCGCACCAACGCTAACTAAGCTAGCTGTTTCACATCCGTTACACTTATATGTCAACTCAAAAATAGAATACTCAAGTATCCTGAATAATAACGTGATATTGGTGTGCATGTAACGTGATATTGGTGTGCATGTAAACTTGGTCAATGTCTCCTTTTCAAGTGTATGTAGAATAGAAACAAATAGAATATCACTTTATTATCCAGTCAAGTATATATATTTTCTTGTTTTCTCTATTGAATGTTGTCTAGAAACCCCATGTTGAATTGCAAATTCCTTGGTGTCCACATCAACAACAAACTAGATTGGTCCAAACACACCAAGACAGTCGTGAAGAGGGCACGACAAAGCGTATTCCCCCTCAGGAAATTAAAAATATTTGGCATGTGTCCTGAGATCCTCAAAAGGTTCTACAGCTGCAACATCGAGAGCATCCTGACCGGTTGCAACAAGACCTGGTAGGGCAAATGCTCGTCCTACGACCGCAAGACACTACAGAGGGTAGTGCGTACGGCCCAGTACATCACTGGGGCAAATCTGCCTGCTATCCAGGACCTCTACACCAGGCCGTGTCAGAGGAAGGCCCTAAAAATTGTCATAGCGGTACCGGAGTGCCAAGTCAAGGACAAAAAGGATTCTCAACAGTTTTTACCCCGATGCCATAAGATTCCTGAACAGGTAACCAATGGTTACCCGGACTATTTGCATTGTGTGCCCCCCCCCCAACCCCTCTTTTTACGCTGCTGCTACTCTCTCTTTATCTTATATGCTTAGTCACTTTAACTATACATTCATGTACATACTACCTCAATTGGCCCGACCAACCAGTGTTCCCGCACATTGACTAACCGGGCTATCTGCATTGTGTCCCACCACCCATCAACCCCTCTTTTTACACTTCTGCTACTCTCTGTTCATCATATATGCATAGTCACTTTAACTATGTCTACATGTACATACTACCTCAATCAGCCTGACTAACAGGTGTCTGTATGTAGCCTTGCTACTCTTTTTTCAAATGTCTTTCTACTGTTATTTTATTTCTTTACTTACCTACACACACACACACACACACACACACACACACACACACACACACACACACACACACACACACACACACACACACACACACACACACACACACACACACACACACACACACACACACACACACACACACACACACACTTTTTTGGCACCATTGGTTAGAGCCTGTAAGTAAGCATTTCACTGTAAGGTTTACACCTGTTATATTCGGCGCACGTGACAAATAAACTTTGATTTGATTTGATATAATTCTGTCGGGCAGAAATGAAGGTTAGAATCAGAAACGTTTCCTCTCACAGCTCTACACGACAGAATGTTGAATAACGTGATATGTTAAAGTACTTTACCAGTTGTAGGTGAACTTGATCCTTTTTAGCGGTAGGTATGTGAGACAATATATCCACAGGAAAGTATAATTACATCAAGTTTTTAAAGCGCTGGTAGTGCGTTCAATTTCTATCACCTGAAGCATGCGCACAATATTTTTTTTTAAATACATGCCGGAGACGCATGCTGATTTGCCGAGTTCGTGAACGTGTTTACGAGGTTAAAGACATATGAACGCAGTACCAGCGTTTTGAAAAGTTGATTTAATTTATACTTTCCCGTGGATATATCGTCTCACATACCTTCCGCCAAACAGACCAAGTTCACCTACAACCGTAAAGTACTTTGACATATCATTTAATTCACCATTCTGGTGAATGGAAACTTTACCGATTCAAACGCTCATTCCCGAAGAATAATTTTATGCAATTCAATTTCTGGTTTCCAGGCAATATTGAATGCAACCAGAAGTCACACAATTGAAATGTAATCATCAATTACACTAATGCCATTTCCTCTCTGAAACACAATAGGCTAGTAAAGAAATTATCTACCAGATCACTTGCTCAGTGTTTTTACGGTCAACTAAATAAAGCATCTAAATATGAGAGATTACTATGGAGTAAATGCCAAAGGAAGGAGAGACTAGAGGTCCAGTTTGACTTGTAAATGTCCAGACAGTATAGTGCTGCTGTGATGCCTACAGGTTGTGACACATGGTGGCATTATTTGTTTTCAGAGACCGCTCATAAAATAGTTTAAATGACAACGTGAGGCTACTACAATTTCATTCATGAATTCTTCGCCACGCCTTTACAACGTAAATAAATTGTGCTTGACCAATTGCAAGCCTTGAATCCTCAAATAGCGCTCTGCCGATGATCAGACGACTAAAGGAGAAACTATTTAAATCTCTAATGAACGACTTGACTCCATGTCACTCAACTCTCACTGGTCTCAGGCTGCGTACACGAACAACAGTCTCGCTGATACTTGGATCATTGGACATAAACTCACCGAACACACGAGTAACTGTTCAAAAGAGCCGGGTTATCTTTATCTTTCATCGACGGACTGCACATTTGTTTGCGTGAGAAAGAAATGAAAAATTTAACTTTTTCTTTGTGGGTTGTCCTACTTTGTGCAATTGCGCTCTTTGCGTCGGGAGTGGAAGACAACGAACTTTTCAAAGGTAAGAAATACATCTAATCAGACTTTCATTGACACTTAACAGCACAATCCAGGGTTTCCCCATACTGGTTCCTCGCACCCCTAGGGGTGTACGTTTTGGTTTTTGCTTTACACTACACCGCTGATTCAACTAGTCATCAAGCTGTGATAATTTGAATCAGTTGGGACAATACACTGCGTGCACCCCCTGGGGTACCGAGGTCTGAGTTTGGGGAAAGTTGGCATAGCCTATTCGGAAAGCCTACATTACATATTTTTTTTGTTAAATATTAGGCTATCCACTACAATAATGAGTAAAGGGGAATATGCTACACACCATTAGTAAAGGGTCATTCAGACAAGAAGCATGTTCAATGGAAATCACAGTTAATTTTCAATTTAACCCCCATTAGCACAGCATATCTTTGATTTGATTGCATTGATCGAATGAGGATCAAGTGGAGAGATAATGGAGACCGGGATGAACGGGAATGGATTTTCATGTGGGATACGTGTCCTTGGAGTGCTCGTGATGTGGCGCAAAAGCCGGACTAGACGTCACATCTCGTGGTTCTATTTGGTATTGAGATTTTTCCGACGACTCCGCGTTTTACCGAGAACCGCAGTGCCCGGCCGGGGCTGTTGGTTTATTCTATTCTAATCTGTAATCAATCAAAATGATCTTAAAAGTTTGGTTTCATTTTAGAATAAACACTTATCTGATGTCCATTATTCCACTATCCTGTTCCGGAGAATAATTCATACAAACTTGGCAGTCAAATGTAAATTCTTAACGAATCCAGAATATAGTATTTGTCTTTAGACACTTACCGGAAAAGTGAAACTAAAGACGTTATTTCGCGTGAAAGCTGTCAGTAAGAGCTGAAGACTATATGGAGAAGTGCAGGAGAGTTCTGGAGTGTCGAGATATTGCAGTATAGTAGGCAGCTGGCTTTGTCTGTACAGCCAACTGATACCGTCACAGAGCAGTTGTAAACTACAGTGCATTCCTACATTTTATACACTGTCTGTACAATAGTAGCAGGTTGCCTTCACAAAGGGATTGCCAAAGGCTGCTTCTCAGCAGCCCCGAAAAGCACAGGTCTTGATCGGTATCCCTATATTGATTTCACCAATCTGGTGCAGTGAATGGAGGAACTAAATGAACACCTTCAATATGCTAACTCTTTTGATTTTTATTTTTTTATTTTTACCTCCAATACCAGGGAACAGCGACGGTGTGGCATGGGTGTAAAATTATGCCAATTCCTTTCTGGGGTGAAAAATGAGTTTACAATGCTTTATCTAATCTCTGTTTTTTTTAAAAAATCTCCTGTGGCGCCGATACGTTGATGGTAGTCTGGAGGGGCACAAGAGGACTTTAGTAGACTTGTGTTTTAGGGGCGGCAGCGTAGCCTAGTGGTTAGAGCGTTGGACTTGTAACCAGAAGGTTGCTAGTTCAACCCCCTCGAGCTGACAAGGTACAAATCTGTCGTTCTGCCCCTGAACAGGCACTGTGTTCTTAACTCACCTGCCTGGTTAAATAAAGGAAAAATAAAAAAAAATCTCACAAAGCACCTCACTATTTTTAAAGGCGACAGCTTGAAACAATTTCTTTTTGCAAATGCTCTTAACATAGTGACCAGACTGGGCGTGCGTGTCTGCTATTGCACACGTTTTCTGTACACCCACACCAGACACTATCAGGACACGCATGCTGACCACCTGCGAGTATCGCAAAATAAATGTAAACATGCGTGTTATTCAATCATTGCATCTACACTGCTCTCTCGTAGCCAGGCGCTAAACTAGAACTTGTTTCTATTTGTGACACTTGATGCGCTCTAAGTCCCGCCTCTGCCATCTCCTCATTGGTTTTTAGGCGCATATACCCAGGTGAGTGATTGAAAGATGAACTGAGGTCCACACTCCAGTTCAGTTGGTGGTGGTAATGCACCTTAAAATTGGTTGCCAACTGCCATATAAAGTCTGAAGGAGGAGATATTACTAGAAACTAACTAGATTACCCTTTTATCTGTGGATGAATTGTAGAGGACCTTGTCCATTTCAGGTAAAATGACAACTCAATATTTATATCCCAGTACAAATTAGCTAGCAACATCTAGCTAGCAACATCTAGTTAGCTAAATTGCAATACATGTTTAATGCTACTGTATATGAAGGCACGAAAGGGAGAATCTGCTACCATTCATGGAGTACATAATCAGTCCCCAAGAATACAATGTAAACTGACAAACCAGAACTCTGAGTTTAGCATGTCAGAATCTGCTTTATCCACCAAATCCATTCGCATGTACAGGAATTTGACCTGTGAAATGGTGCTGCCACAAATTAAAATGTATAGATCCAGATATAGTATGAACACTAAGCTGCAGGTAACCTAGTAGGTTACTGGCACACCGTGATTGACCAATAAGGTTAATGTGGGAAAATCTGTGCCCTTGAATGAAGCACTTAAACCCTAATTGGCTCTGGATAAGAGTATGCTAAATTATGCTGGAAGATATGTGCAGTTTTGGGATGACTGTACCGGTGTAAAGTCCATGGATGAGAGGACCAGGTGGACTGTTGATTACATTTACATTTACATTTAAGTCATTTAGCAGACGCTCTTATCCAGAGCGACTTACAACCATGGCACGTGGGATGTAACTGTTCAAGTAGTGGGAGGTACTGGTCGTGCTTGACCTGAACTGTTTGCTGAGGGCAGTCTTTGGCGGAAGGAGTCGATGGTTATCTTTACTGCAAGCTTCCTTTCCCTGGAGTCGTACAGGACCTCAATAGAGGGCAGGTGGCAGCCAATGGCCCCCTCAGCAGACCGGACAATCCATTGCAATGATGGTGAGCATTTGCCTCATATGCAAATTTAGAATTTGAATCGGTACACACAGCATTCATTGGAGGAAAGAACAACTGGAGTGAGGAGTTTAAATGTTTTAGAGTCTTAACGTTGGGTTCGCGGTAGCAGTCCATTTTTAAGACTGCTGTATCGATAGAGTGAACTATGTATGGCTAATAATTTAGCCAAATAAGTGATCAGATGTGGGCCTTGACTGAGCCCAGCTGTGGGGATATTCCATGGGAGGAGTGATGCTGACACGGATGCTTTCCTCCTATAGGTTCATAAAGGCCACTATGCAGTGTCTGTGACCGCAATCATCCTAAACCTCTCGAACACAATGTTCCTAGACTAATGCGAAACTGCAGCAAATCAAATGATTGAGACCTGAAGCTGAAATTGAGGTGGCTCGAACACGTGCTCATAAACGAGCACGATTGACTGGTAGAGCCGCCCTCCTCACAATAAGGACAAATGTGAGCTCTGCTAGGGGTACAAGCTGATCATGTAAAAAAAAAAATGTGATTTTTCAAGTGTAATGTTTGTGTAGGAATCTTGTATGATGATCATACTCTTGTTTTTTAAAATTTTATTTGAACCTTTTTAACTAGGCAAGTCAGTTAAGAACAAATTCTTATTTACAATGACTGCCTAGGAACAGTGGGTTAACTGGTCTAGGGACAGTGGGTTAACTGGTCTAGGGACAGTGGGTTAACTGGTCTAGGGACAGTGGGTTAACTGGTCTAGGGACAGTGGGTTAACTGGTCTAGGGACAGTGGGTTAACTGGTCTAGGGACAGTGGGTTAACTGGTCTAGGGACAGTGGGTTAACTGGTCTAGGGACAGTGGGGTTAACTGGTCTAGGGACAGTGGGGTTAACTGGTCTAGGGACAGTGGGGTTAACTGGTCTAGGTACAGTGGGGTTAACTGGTCTAGGGACAGTGGGGTTAACTGGCCTAGGGACAGTGGGGTTAACTGGCCTAGGGACAGTGGGGTTAACTGGCCTAGGGACAGTGGGGTTAACTGGCCTAGGGACAGTGGGGTTAACTGGTCTAGGGACAGTGGGGTTAACTGCCTGTTCAGGGGCAGAATGACTTTTTTTCTTTTATCTTGTCATCTCTCGGGTTTGCTCTAGCAACCTTTTCGGTTACTGGCCCAACACACTAACTACCAGGCTACCTGCCGCCCCAATAACCTGTGTACTTCCTGCTGCTACAACTGACAGTAATAACATGTTTGATTTGAAATGAGGGACACACCATGTGAGGGTATATTGGTACCTCCCTACATGTTGTATTCCAAGGCTCTGACGGTGACTCCCGCTGAACTGTAAACCTAAGATGGGCTGAAGTACTTATTTTTAAACCTCTTTTTCCATGCAGCTAGAGATATTGCTCATCCTAATGCCCTCCCATTGCTCACCCCTCCCTAGATGAGGAGTTCAAAGTGCTCTACGACGATGAGGCGATCCATGACCGGATCACGTACAACATGAGGAAGAGCCTGAATCTCGACGTGGACGGCTGTGTCCTTCTGCCTGGTGAGAAGAGGAGTCTGCAGGAGTGTGGCTTCAACGTCACAGCCAAGACCTTCTTCATCATCCACGGCTGGACGGTAAACACACTCCTTGTCCTCTCGTCTACCTTTCTGTCACAGGCTTTAGTGAGCCTTTGCTGTGTATGTTTTTATTTCTTTTTTTTAGGCAGAGGGTTGCTCTTTAAAGGGGTGTGTGTGTGACCGATTTGCTCTCTCCTATACAGACGAGTGGGATGTTTGAGAGTTGGATGCAGAAGCTGGTGGCGGCCATGATGCAGCGAGAACCGGAGTCCAACGTGGTCATCGTTGATTGGCTTCCCATGGCCCACCAGCTCTACCCCGACGCGGTCAACAACACCCACCAAGTTGGCCTCAGTGTCGCCACCACCATTAACTGGCTCCAGGTGTGATTTGGTTGTTCAGCGGTCTATTACATTGCAGTATCAGTGAGGAGGGCTGTTGAATACATTGATCTTTAAGCTTACGTGTACTGACAGTGTTCCTAGGACACTATAAGGGGTGATGTGTTTTTATCTCTGACATTTATCTAAATGATGTGGGACAAGGGCCTCGGTTTTCCAGTTGCGATATAACTGTAGCATTACGATCATAGCGGTTGCTAATAATAATTTAAATGTTTTTACCAAACCAAATCATGTAGAGTTCGTTGAGTGCATCGTTAGACCATGGGTCTACTGATGGGATCGAAAGAATAGCAACGCTGCTCTCGGATCAGCCTTCTCCACTCAAATCTTTCCTTAACATTTATTGTTATTCTACAACGCTGCTCTCGGATCAGCCTTCTCCACTCAAATCTTTCCTTAACATTTATTATTATTCTACAACGCTGCTCTCGGATCAGCCTTCTCCACTCAAATCTTTCCTTAACATTTATTGTTATTCTACAATGCTGACGATGGATCAGCTCCTAGAGAGATTTACTGCTTATGGCTGCAAATATTGAGGCGGTTTATGATGCTTACCCCATAACAATGCACTAAATTAGACTGGGCACACCTTGGTACACATGAAATGTATTGAGACTGAAATGAGGCTGTAGCCTAGTGGCTTTTATTTGTTTTCTTTCACTTGTTTTTTAACAATTGCAACTTTTAAAAATTTGTACTTAAACATTTTTTTTTTTACTAGGCAAGTCTGTTAAGAACAAATTCTTATTTTCAATGACTGCGTAGGAACAGTGGGTTAACTGGCCTAGGGACAGTGGGTTAAAACTGCCTTGTTCAGGGGCAGAATGACAGATTTTTACCGTGTCAGCTCAGGGATTTGATCTAGTAACTTTTTCGGTTACAAGTCCAACACACTAACCACTAGGCTACCTGCCGCCCGACTAGTAGTCAACTTCGTTCTGACGTTATCGGCCGCCTGTCTGATGGATGTCTACAAATCTTGATTCTGTGTTTAGTGGAGATCTTCTGTGAATAATAATACAAATATGATCTAATGTACTTTAGCTGCTCTACAAGTGGTCTTGATCAAAGGGTCTGGGGAAACGGAATGGCTTTTAATAAAGATAGTTTTAATGATTTATTTTTTATTTAACCAGAACAAGTTCTCATTTACAACTGCGACCTGGCCAAGAGAGCATTCAACAACAGAGTTACACATGGAATAAACAAAACATACAGTAGAAAAAAAAAGTCTAGAGTGAATGAAAATTAGTTAAGATAAGGGAGTTAAGGCAATAAATAGGCCATGGTGGCGAAGTAATTACAATATAGCAATTAAACACTGGAATGGTAGATGTGCAGAAGATGAATGTGCAAGTAGAGATACTGGGGTGCAAAGGTGCAGGATAAATAAATATTGTTTGGGGATGAGGTAGGTAGATGGGCTGTTTACAGATGGGCTGTGTGCAGTGATCTGTGAGCTGCTTAAAGCTAGTGAGTGAGATGAGTCTCCAGCTTCAGAGATTTTTGCGGTCATTGGCAGCAGAGAACTGGAAGGAAAAATGACCAAAGGAGGAATTTGCTTTGCGGGTGACCAGTGAGATATACCTGCTGGAGCGCGTGCTACGGGTGGGTGCTGCTATGGTGACCAGTGAGCTGAGAAGGCGGGGCTTTACCTAGCGGAGACTTGTAGATGACCTGGAGCCAGTGATAATCTTAATACTGAGAAGGCTCTGGGGAAACGAGGCTCTCGACCGTCTCCAGTAGTTTAGTGAGTTGAGAGCTCCAGTGTGCTAGAGTACAGCTGAGTATCCCAATACCCTTCCAGTCCAGCGCTGACTACAGTAGTGGTGATGTGCAGGATTGGCTGGCTGGGAACTTTTCCTTAAGGAACAGAACAGCTGGCAGTGTTTTCAGGTGTTGGTGGGAACTCCTGGTATCCTGTGAATTCTAATGAGGGAGTTGTGGGTATTTCTGTATTTTCCATTTGGTCATACGGGAACTTGCCAGATGCTCTTGGGGGAAGAGTTGTCCTCTGTCTAGTTTGCAATGGGTCTCGTTCTCATCACGAGTCAACTGCTGTGTGACCTAGTGTGTCTCTCCATTGTGACTTCCACTAAGAGCAGAGTCTGGGTGTGGTTGCAATCCACTGTACTGCTTTCTACCCAGCTAATCTGTTAAGATGGCTGAAGGGGAAAGGAGGCTATTAGACAGTATTGGGATACATTCAGGCCAGGCTCTGTCCCCTTAACAGGCCAGGACACCGCTGACATGCAAGCCCAGGGTTCAGGCTGTGGGTAAGAGGGTAGACTGCCTTCTGAGACAAGCAGAGGGTGGAAGTGCTTTTGCAATGAAGGGAGAGCGTGAACGTATTCTGATACCTCATTATCTCCACTGGGATTTGCTGGTGCCCAGGGAATGACTGACTGCTATTGGCTGAGGGCCTTTTGTGTGGCAGCAGCTGATGTTGGTTGTCATGTATCCGATAGGAGGAACAGCAGCTGCCCTTGCAGAATGTGCACCTGATTGGCTACAGCTTGGGGGCCCATGTGGCGGGCTACGCCGGAACATCTGTGCGAGGGACTATTGGCAGAATCACGGGTAAGTTGTGGGAGGTTTATGACCTCATTCACTGTTGATCCTCAAGACTCTGAACAGGCAGCGGTCTGAACCTTTATAACGGTGCCAATCCCCTTTAAATCAAACTCAATATAGTGAAGTATGAAACCAGTACCACCTTAGCGTCTTCATGGAGTGATGGCTGTGGCTATAGTCACGGTGTATTGACTGTTAAGCTGTGGCTGTATGCCTATAGATCTTAGACACACCTGTCTTGTCCACCAAATGAGACGTTCCCGTTTCTCCCATCTCTCCTATAGGTCTAGACCCGGCAGGGCCCATGTTTGAGGGGGTGGGAGATGATAAGCGCCTCTCATCGGACGACGCCGACTTTGTGGACATCCTGCATACGTACACGCGCGAGGCCCTGGGAATGAGCATTGGGATCCAGCAGCCCATCGGAGACATTGACATCTACCCCAACGGTGGAGACGTGCAGCCAGGCTGCTCCCTGCGTGAGATGCTTACCAGTACAGCTGGAGGAAGTGAGTACCACACACAGGAAGTCACTGAGGGTGTGTGTCCCCTCTCCCCCCACCACAAGTCTAAAAGCATTGGATTGGTGTAGGCATATCCTAGAGGGAGTTTCCATACACCAGTCACTTCGTTTCAAATCCATGAAGGGAAGTGAACAAGTGCACACTTTGGGTGGAAGGAGAAATTGTTGGGACGCACCACTAAATGCAGTGCTGTACCAAGTTTAACTGACTTTTTTTCTGCTGTTCTTTGGCTAGATGAGAGTTGGCTGCTTGTCATGTGACTGGTTAGCTGTTCCCTTGTTGCTTATCAGTGCTGTAAACTCTTTCCTCCTCAGGCTTCATGGATGTGATTAAGTGTGAACACGAACGGGCTGTGCTCCTGTTTGTGGACTCGCTGATGAACAACGAGTACACGAGCCTTGCCTACCAGTGCACCGACCCCGAACGCTTCAAGAAGGGCATCTGCCTGAGCTGCCGCAAGAACCGCTGCAACAACATTGGTTACAACACCAAGAAGATGAGGAAGAGGAGCAACTGTAAGATGTACCTGAAGACCCGTGCTGTCACACCCTTCAGAGGTGAGCTGGGGATTATTTTAATTGGGGGGGGGAGAAATATGCTGTTCTTCACATTTAGCCATTTAGCCATTTTCCCTCAAGGAGAATGGGACTGAATGACCCTGAACTATACTTACCACCCTCAGGAGAATGGGACTGAATGACTCTGAACTATTCTTACCACCCTCAGGGGAATGTGACTGTGAAAGGAAAGAGGAGTTGGGTGGTACAGTAGGTAAACCCTGCTGACAGTCTTAAAGGACAAAGACAAGTAGAGTACATTCTTTGCTAACAGCATGCACAACAGCACTATTAACCCCCGCCCCTTTCTTCTTCTGTGGCAGTTTCCACCCGACAGATTTTCACGCAAATAGTCTTACATTTTGAATAAAAATAACGTATTTTCCTACCAGAGAACCGTTTTTCATCTAATTGACTTTGTTATGGGTGATGACATAGTGCACATACCTTGACCCTTTGGTTAATTTCCCATGTACCAAATACGGTGTACCATGTCCCGACCCATTTTCAACTCGACTGATGGGTTTTCGCTCTTGTGTAGTATAAATCAAATGATTTGTCACGTGCGCTGAAGGCAGCAGGTCGCGTGCGCTGAAGGCAGCAGGTCGCGTGCGCTGAAGGCAGCAGGTCGCGTGCGCTGAAGGCAGCAGGTCGCGTGCGCTGAAGGCAGCAGGTCGCGTGCGCTGAAGGCAGCAGGTCGCGTGCGCTGAAGGCAGCAGGTCGCGTGCAGTTTAAGAAAAATAAGAGTGAAGGAAAATATTTAATTAATAAAGTAAAATAGCCCAGGTAGCCATTTGATTAGCTGTTCAGCAGTCTTATGGCTTAGCTGTTAGGAACCTCTTGGACCTAGACTTGGTGCTCCGGTACCACTTGCTGTGTGGTAGCAGAGAGAACAGTCTATGACTAGGGTGGCTGCAGTTGTTACATTTTTAGGGCCTTCATCTGATACTGCCTAGTATAGAGATTCTGGATGGCAGGAAGCTTTGACTTAGTGATGCACTACCCTCTGTAGCACCTTGCGGTCGGTTGCTGAGCAGTTTCCATACGAGGTGGTGATTATTTCTAGTTGGGATGCTCTCGATGGTGCAGCTGTAGAACCTTTTGAGGAGCCATGCTAAATCATTTCACTCTCCTGTGGGGTAAGAGGCATTGTTGTGCCCTCTTCACGGCTGGGTCAACAGGGAGTACAGGAGGGGACTAGGCACACACCCCTGAGGGGCCCCTGTGTTGAGGGTCAGTGTGGCGGATGTGTTGTTACCTACCCTTATCACCTGGGGGGGGGGCATCAAGAAGTCCAGCATCCTTTTGCAGAGGGAGGTGTTTAATCCCAGGGTCCTTAGCTTTGTGATGAGCTATGTGGGCACCAAGGGATTTAAAAAAAAAATAATGCTTTAACTAGGCAGTTCAGTTAAAATTCTTATTTACTATGACTGGCTACACTATGGTGTTGAACACTGAGCTGTAGTCTCATGCCCCAGGACTACCTGACATGATGACTCCTTGCTGTCCCCGGTCCACCTGGCCGTGCTGCTGCTCCAGTTTCAACTGTTCTGCCTTATTATTATTCGACCATGCTGGTAATTTATGAACATTCATTTGAACATCTTGGCCATGTTCTGTTATCTCCACCCGGCACAGCCAGAAGAGGACTGGCCACCCCACATAGCCTGGTTCCTCTAGGTTTCGTCCAAGGTTTTGGCCTTTCTAGGGAGTTTTTCCTAGCCACCATGCTTCTACACCTGCATTGCTTGCTGTTTGGGGTTTTAGGCTGGGTTTCTGTACAGCACTTTGAGATATCAGCTGATGTACGAAGGGCTATATAAATACATTTTGATTTGATTAGTCAATGAACAACATTCTCACGTCGGTGTTCCTTTTGTCAGGTGTGGAGTACAATACAGATTGCGGCATCTGTGGCGCTGTTGGTGCGGTATGTGAATTGGAGTTGGTCTGTTCCCATACTACTTTTTTATAGTCCTGTACCCCTTCAAACAGTCAACCTCTAGCTGCGTACCCCCTCTATAGCACCAGGGTCGGCACACTCTTGTTTTTTGCCATTGAGTGCCTGCTATGCTATGCTGCTACATACTATGCATTTAAATATTAAATATAAGACTGAGGGTTTTTTCACAACCCGACTTGTGGGAAGTGACTGCTCTTTTATAGGACCAGGGCACAAATAATAATCAGTTATTTTGCCATCTTACACACACAACCTGATTTTTTTTTTTTTTTTTTTTTCCCATGTTTCATCAAAATTTGGTTAATGAGACAGTGTATTTGAAGGGATACCTGTAACTCTGCAATGTTGTATTTAGTTTTCATGCTAGTGAGGGCTGAGAATCCACACTCTGATAGGTACGTGGTTACAACGGGCCTCAGGTGTCTTAACTTGCCGTGGCAAAAAAACTCTGAGTGCAGCTCTAGCCAGAAATCTGACAGTGGCTTCTGATTTTGAAAGTCAATTTTCAGAACCGCTTGTTTCGATGAGGCTCTTGTTCAGATCGTGGTCAAATGGACTGGCTGCAGGGCATGAAACGGATCCAGTTTCGGGAAAGTAATTGCGCACCCACCTCACTCAGGTGCTTCGCTATATCACATGTGACATTGTGTGTGTGTGAACGCTTGAGTTTATTGTATGCACGGTAATCATGCATACAATGACATGTTGTCCTTGTTAATGCAGACAGAAAAGAGCTCCAACTTCTTCTTAGCCTCAATTTTGTACCGCACAAGTCCATTTGATGTCACAAAGCTGTCCAGTACTTAAAAGAATCCCCATGTTGCCCTGGTTTGCCGGGGATGTCTTCCTTAATTGCCACCCCCCCCCCCCCCAATAAACCTAATAGACATGTACCAGGCCTGCCACGGGTGACTCATCCAGCTGTAACGCATATAATTCATTGGCTTGTATGCTAAGCAGTAATTGTTTCAAACCATCTCCTGCTATGTCACTGAAGTGTTGTGAAATTGTCTGTTTTTTTGGGGGGGGCCTTTTCCCCCAGCATTGTCCCAGCCATATATGCAACAGTAGGAAGAAATGAGTCCAACACAATAGTATGTAGTTTGCCTGTCCTAGCTACTTGGTTGCTCACCATGTATGTTATTTCTAGCCCCTTCTTATTAATGGTATCTGTTGCTTTTATACATAATCTCCTGTGCTTAATTTTTTTTTACTGTCAGGGACCGGTGGAAAATGTCAGTGAAGAACCTTGCAAGTAGGTCAGCGCTCGGAGTAAAAGTCCTGGTAATCAGTCTGGCCCTGCGTCTTTGAATGTTGACCTGGTTTAAAAGTCTTACTCTCATCGGCTACCGAGAGTGGAATCCCAGTCGTCCGGAACAGCTGGTGCTCTCATGCGTGTTTCTTGCCTTGACTCATGCATGAAGTCATTTAGCTCGTAGCTGGGCTTCTCTTTTTTACTCCGTAATAGTTTGCAAGCCCTGCCATATCTGACGAGCATCAGAGTAGTAGGTTTGACTCTTAGTCCTGTATTGACACTCTGCCTGTTTGATGGTTCATCGGCGGGCATAGCGGTATTTCTCATAAGCTTCCGGTTTAGAGCCCTGCTCCTTGAAAGTGGCAACTCTACCCTTTAGCTCAGTATGGATGTTTTATATAAATAAAAGATTCCAGAAGTTTCCCATATGCACAAAGGTTATTTGTTTCGATCCCTGTTACTGAGAATTTCTGGGGACAATAAAAGCCCACTCTAAAATGTGCCGTTTTTTGTCACACCACAGTGCCACAGATGTCTAATTGAGGTGCACAAATTGGCCTGCTGACTGCAGGCATGTTCACCAGAGCTGTTGCCAGATTATTTCATGTTCCTTGCTCTACCATAAACTTCCTCTAATGTCGTTTTTAAGAGAATTTGGCGTCCAACCGGCCTCAAGCACAGACCATGCGTAACAACGTCAGCCCAGGACCTCCACATCCAGCTTCACCTGCGGGATCCTCTGAGACCAGCCACCCGGACTGTTGATGGAACTGTGGGTTTGCACAACCGAATATATATATATATATTTTTTCATACGAACTGTCTCAGGGGGGAACTTATCTGCGTGCTCGTCGTCCTCGCAAACTGCTTGCCCACACAATGCCGTACATGCAGTCTGCCCAGTACAGTTGAAACCGGGATTCATCCACGAAGTGTGCCAGTGGCCATCAAAAGTGAGCATTTGCCCACTGAAGTAGTTTACAAGGGCAAACTGTAGTCAGGTCAAGACCCTGGTGATGTCAAGACCCTGGTGATGTCAACATTGTGATCGGAGTGCCTCATGGTGTGGTTATGGGCAGGCATAAGTTAGATGACACCATTTGCAATTTCGATGTTAATTCTGAGTGCACAGAGATACCGTGACGAGATCCTGAGTCATTTACATTTAAGTCATTTAGCAGATGCTCTTATCCAGAGCGACTTACAAATTGGTGCATTCACCTTATGACATCCAGTGGAACAGCCACTTTACAATAGTGCATCTAAATCTTTTAAGGGGGGGGGGGGGTGAGAGGGATTACTTATCCTATCCTAGGTATTCCTTAAAGAGGTGGGGTTTCAGGTGTCTACGGAAGGTGGTGATTGACTCCGCTGTCCTGGCGTCGTGAGGGAGTTTGTTCCATCGTCGTGCCAGTCATCTGCCACCGTCACATATTTCAGTATGATAATACACGGCCCCATGTCGCAAGGATCTGTACACAATTCCTGTAAGTGTCCCAGTTCTTCCAAGGCTTACGTACGCGACAGGTCACCCATTCAGCATGTTTGGGATGTTCTGGATTGACGTGTAGTACAGCATGTTCCTGCCAATATCCAGAAACTTCGCACAGCCATTGAAGAGGAGTGAGACGACATTCAACAGGCCACAATCAACAGCCTGATCAACTCTATGTTAAGGAGAATGGTGATCACACCAGATACTGACTGGTTTTCTGAGCCACACCCCTACATTAAATGTTTTTTATTTATTTTTTAGGTTGTGTGTGATCAACCGATGCATATCTGTATCACGTGAAATCCATAAATTAGGGCTTAATGAATATTATTCCAGTCGACTGATCTCTTAAAAAAAAATATATATATATATGAACTCTAATTCAGTAAAATCTTTGCAATTGTTGCACTTGTATTTTTGTTCAGTGTGTCAAAAACAAAAATAATTCCATAGAAAAACAAGAGATGCAGTTCATTTTCTGTCGTTTCAGTTTGAAGTGATTTGTGTTGGCTAGCTCCTCTGAATAGTAACCTGGCTAGGAAGCGAATGCTCTATGCCAGGTGAATTTGCCCATTAGCTCATTGTTATAGAAAACAGCTTAAACAAACGCATGTCGCTACTTTTCTGTTATTTTGGCTGCACTGTTTGACATGACAGTTAGCAGATGTTTTTATTGCAAGCGAGGGATAAAAATGTTGCCAGCCGTCATTGCAACGCACTATTTAGACCGTACGCCTGGGTGATGTCCATAGATTTATAACGAGACCTAACTTGTCTCTGGCAAGTGAACGAACAGGTGGCTCGGGTAGCAACCCTAGATTTGGTTCAGGACTATTTGTGGAAGGCTGAAATGGTATAAATGCATGCATAATATCAGTCCTTTCAATATGCTAACCTGTTGCATAAAAGTGGTGCCTTGTGGAACGTGTGTTTTTGGAGGATATATTGCCACAGATTCTCTACTTCTCGGGCTTAACACTTGTGACTATATCCTCCAGACACCGGCTTCTCGGACATTATCACTTAAACATAACACACCTTATCAGTACTTGATCAGTAGCCAAACAATTTATCTCTGAACTTTCTTTTTTTATGACTCGGTCACACCTTGCAGTTGTAAAGCTACTGTCTTGGCTCCTGTTCATGTCCCTGTCCTGTGTTATTTATTTAGCCGTTTTGTTTGTCCCTCCTAGGCATCCATTATCAGATGAAGATGCATGTGTTCAACAGAAAGCAGGCTGATGATGCTGATCCAACCTTTCACGTCAAGCTGTATGGAGCTCACAATGACACCGATGACCTGCATGTAGACTTGTGAGTACTGCTGCTCTCTACTCAGTGGCAGGTAGCCTAGCGGTTTGGGACCTGATTTAGACTTAGGAAATGTACGCCTTTCCTAGGCACTTAGTAGTTGGTATTCAGACTTGCCTTATGCAGGTTTGTAAATAAGCTTTCCTTGTGCGCTCTGAATACATTTTTAATTCAACCCATGAAAAGCCTATCCACTTGCTGGCAAACAGATTTTCTATGGGTTGTCATTAAATGTACTGAAAACCCAATTGATCTAATGCCAGACTTTAAATACGGTGTACTTAAAACATAAATGTATTAAAATTGCTGACACTCACTAGACTGTATGGACATATTTGTCTGTTTCAGCTCCAACTCAATAGTAGCTAGTTTTTTAGGTTAGGAACGTATGAATCCAAAGAAATCATAACTTTACGCACCAAAATAGTGGTTTTGAGTCGTCCTGAAGTTTGTCATATTCAAGTTCAATCTATGAAATATTGGAAGATGAGCAGTGTACAATAGGGGTTGACCAGTAATAATCCTCAGTGATCATGGAACTGTTTTGACGGCGGTCCTGTTGTCGTGAACCGTGCTCCAGATTTAAACTGCTGGGTATAGTCTTCATTCCATAATGACTCAAATGGGTTACATGTCCAAAATTATTGCACAACTTGTGATGCGTTAACCTATTATGATCCACTATCGCTAGTGACCCTCAGGAACAACTACACCAACGTGACAGACAAAAGGTGAATGAAATTATGTGGGCTTCAAATTTGAAGGAAAATAACGTGACCGTTATACTTGTATGTGGGTATTGCTTACGGTGGCTAACGTTTTCACGCGTTACAACTCTGCAGGTTTTATAGAAGCCTAGTTTGTGTCTCCAAACTTCACCTGCGAAAATTCAGAATAACGGCACAGCTATTTATAGCCTAATTCACGCCATGTTGAGGAGATTTTCAATTTGCTTCCAAATGACTGGTTTCACATTCGTCTCCAGGGATCATAAGGAAAATGATCTAAAATACCTCTTTAAGGAATACCTAGGATAGGTTAAGTAATCCCTCTCACCCCACCCCTCTAAGTTTTAGATGCACTATTGTTAAGTGACTGTCCCACTGGATGTCATAAGGTGAATGCACCAATTTGTAAGTCGCTCTGGATAAGAGCGTCTGCTAAATGACTTAAATGTAAATGTAAAATAATTTGCATGTCTAAAATAAATCTAAAATTGCTATGCATTTCCACCAGTGGGGGCTGCTGAGGGGAGGACGGCTCATAATAATGGCTGGACCGGAGTGAATGGAATGTCATGAAACCATGTGTTGGCTGCATTTGATACTATTCCGCTCTAGCTGTTACCACGAGCCCATCCTCCCTGAATTTTTTTTCTTTTTTTCCCCCCAACCTCCTCCTGTGACTCCCTTCTCCAAATGGGTAAATTACAGTGCATGTAGATTTATATTTACAACTGGGGTTGTTAAGGCCCTACACCCAAACAAGGGCACTGCGTTCATCCACCTCTGGCCTGCTCGCCTCCCTACCACTGAGGAAGTACAGTTCCCGCTCAGCCCAGTCAAAACTGTTCGCTGCTCTGGCCCCCCAATGGTGGAACAAACTCCCTCACGACGCCAGGACAGCGGAGTCAATCACCACCTTCCGGAGACACCTGAAACCCCACCTCTTTAAGGAATACCTAGGATAGGATAAGTAATCCCTCTCACCCCCCCCCCTTTAAGATTTAGATGCACTATTGTAAAGTGACTGTTCCACTGGACGTCATAAGGTGAATGCACCAATTTGTAAGTCGCTCTGAATAAGAGCGTCTGCTAAATGACTTAAATGTAAATGTAAATGTTAAGTGGTGCAGAATACAGCATTGACACTGACCTACCCTTTAATTTCAGTGCTCTCCACCACACGAATAGCAGGTGAAGAGTGATGATAGTAGTACTAGAATTAGCTTCTGCTGCTTAAGGTAAAGGTTTGAACTCATAGAGAGGAGTATAACAAGGGATTTACCTTATTTTTTACGTTATGCTTAATTCTAGTCGGAATTCACCCACTTAAAGCTTTTGGGCCAGTAACCAAAAAGTCTCTAGTTCGAAGAGCCGACAAGTAGAAAATTCCGTGCTCTTGCGGCAGACGCTTAACCCAAGTTGATAGTGGCTGATCCTGGCCGTGACCCTTTGGGATATTAATTTTAAACACATTTTTCCAATTCACACTTGCGTATAAAACACACTTATATGTATACGTGGGATATGGGGAAAATATAAATTTTACCTGTTTACAAATCCCTTTTGCCCGGCAGGCTGGGGGGGGGGGGTGGTATCGAGACCCGCAACAACTCATAATGCAAATTATAATGGTGACAAAGTAACCCTCATTTGCTCACATTGCATATAGACTTGTTTATACTGTATGTTTGTTTACTCCATGTGTAACTCTGTATCTGTCGAACTGCTTTGCTTTATCTTGGCCAGGTCGCAGTTGTAAATGTTCTCAACTTGCCTACCTGGTTAAATGAAGGTGAAATAAATTAAAATTAAAAAAGTGATAACGAAAATAACCAGACAACTTAAATCTACCTTCAAACACTCATGGCTTATTTGATAAACACACGGTAGAAGGTCGGGCAGGAAACTGGGCTGAGCTAGACCCAAGGAAAGAAATGATAACTAACCAAACACACCCCTAAGCTAGACTAGCCTACTTTAACAGCTAACTAACCAAGCACACCCCTAAGCTAGACTAGCCTACTTTAACAACCGCTAACTAACCAAGCACACCCCTAAGCTAGACTAGCCTACTTTAACAACAGCTAACTAACCAAGCACACCCCTAAGCTAGACTAGCCTACTTTAACAGCTAACTAACCAAGCACACCCCTAAGCTAGACTAGCCTACTTTAACAACAGCTAACTAACCAAGCACACCCCTAAGCTAGACTAGCCTACTTTAACAACAGCTAACTAACCAAACACACCCCTAAGCTAGACTAGCCTACTTTAACAACAGCTAACTAATAACCAAGCACACCCCTAAGCTAGACTAGCCTACTTCAATACAGCTAACTAACCAAAACGCCCCTAAGCTAGACTAGCCTACTTCAATACAGCTAACTAACCAAAACACCCCTAAACTAGACTAGCCTACTTCAATACAGCTAACTAACCAAAACACCCCTAAGCTAGACTAGCCTACTTCAATACGGCTAACTAACTAAAAATACAGTGGGTAGTGTATGCCCATGGGTGACGTGGGTAGTGTATGCCCTTTTCCCACCATCAACAAAAACAATACTCACAGATGGGGACACAGTGACATGCAGTTGAAAAAACAACTACCGAGAGGTGGAGCTTCTGAGAAAAACAACAGTCAGGGTTTTTTAAACCAAGGGAATGTGATTGGGTAATGGAAAGAGGAGGGGGTCTTCTGATTTGAAGGTTGTTTGAGGAATGATTGCCACCTGTGATGGGAGAAGGGGAGAGAAGAAACACAGGATACCTGTGTCAGTAACAACCTGTGATTGACACCTTTTTGTGTCCCTCTCCCCCGCCAGTCCAAACAAAGTGGGTCTGAACCTGACCAACACCTTCCTGGTCTTCACCGAGGACGACATCGGGGATCTGCTGAAGATTCGTCTGAGCTGGGAGGGGGCCAACGAGTCGCTAGGGTCCATCTGGAAGAACATGAAGCAGTCCTTCTGGTCCTGGAACCGCACCGGCACGCCCATCAACCAGGTGCTGGAGGTCCGTAGGATCCGTGTCAAGTGTGGAGAAACTCAGAAGAAGTAAGTTGGCAGGCAGAAAGCGGTGGTTGTGTTCCCCCCCCCCGCATACCATTCAATGAGTGGTTGGTTCCATAGAATGGAAAAAAAGTTCAGAATTGGGATTTCCACTCTAGAAATTGTATTTCTATGGTTAGTTCACCAAGCAGAGTCGGCTGTCTTTGATTTGATAATGCTCTCACTCAAACGGCCGTTGTTTATAACTCAGGAAATGGAGTCACTTAGTCTTGAATCAAATGCATCTTGCCGTTAAACATTCTCTATTTTTTTCACTTTTGTTAACAATCATTTGGTTTTTAACATCTAATTTGCTCCTCAACGTTGTGCTATCGGTTCCTTGTTTCACTTATTGGTTTGTGCTTGTGTAGGTTCACATTCTGTGCCCAGGACCCCTCAGTGACTGAGATCTCTCCAGGACAGGTCATCACGTATGTTAAGTGTCGTGATGGCTGGGAGGTCAAACCAAGTAAAAAAAGGTACAGCACAGTCCATTCACTTAGTGTAGCGTTCCCTAACGGTGTCTAATTCTTAGATACAGAAATGTATTTTAAACCAAGGTCCTTAGTTGAATGGATACTTGTCTAGTCAATCCAGCATATTGACCGGTCCTCTTGCATTGACAGGTTGCATAACTTATAAGGATTCAGCACTTCATCAATCAACGCACCAATGGCATGGGACCTAAAGTCGGAAGGCATGTCTGTAAGGACCCGCCTTTACTTCATCTGAGCACTTTGATTGGAGGAGTGATGAGCACACGTTGGGAGGCCTTGGACTTGGGATGCACCTGGATGTTTACTGGTGGTCACATGACTCTGGGCTCTGGCCAATGGGACGTCGGGAGGCTTCACGTGCCGTCTGTCAGGACCTGACAATTCCCTGAGTTTTTCTTTGTACAGAGACTGTTCAACTCGGAAAATAAACGGTTGTGTTATCCATCGGACATTTTCCCCCAACAAATCTAGTCTCTTTACTGTATATTTGTATTAATTTTCTGAATTGGAAGCACTGCAAGACCATGGTTATTTATCGAGCACATTGTTTGAATAATTTCCTCTGATGCAGTGGTTGAGTGAATGTGTTTGCATGATGGTAGTGTGTGTGTGTGTGGCGTGACCAAGGGTATGAGCGTGCCTATTGGTTAGAGCGAGCTTAATGTGACTACACTGTAAAACTGAAGGACGTGACTGGGCTACATGCACTTGATCTTTCACTGTGTTTTGTAGGGTTGCAGAATTCTCCAAAATATTCCAGAAATCTTGGTTGGATGATTGTGGATTTGTTAGTCCCTTCGGTGTACGTTCATATTCCTTCTGGGAATTTGGGGGGGAACCTGGGATTTTGTGGAAATTTTAACTGAAATCTGCTACCCTACTTCTGTACAACGTGTTGCTATTGTTATTTCGATGTACCCCATATGTGGCTGTGTTTATGTATATAATGTAAAAAAATAAAATTAAAATTGGAAGAAATCACACTTTTTTTTTTTTGGGGGGGGGGTGTTTTTCATCAGCTAGATGACCAAGGTGTATGACCTTAAAGGCTTTTCCTTTGGCTCATCCTCAAAGTCAAGAGGAGTTGAAATTACTGCAGAGGTTTTGATGGTCTGGTTTTACTTAGATGAGTTTACTACTTTATGACGCTTGCGACGCCCAAAAATCAGTTCATTATTCCCAGAGGTTCACTAACCACGATGCTGAAAAGACTCGTTTTCAACATCGTTAACGTCTGTGTACGGCCTTCCTGAGGCTAGGAAGTACGGTTGCCACGGTTTCAGATTCCTTTGCTCGTCTGGGTCAGTGGTATTGACGGTGCTACTTTTAGTTGTGTTACAGTGCTGGGAAGTATGGCCTCATTTTGACCGTGGAAATGCAACTCTAGCAGAAGTCTACGTAGCCCATGGTGTGATGCTGGGATTAATCTTATGGAATCTAGTAAACATGCCAATTCTAAAAATTAAAAATATCACCCACATCTGCTAAAGTCTCTGTTGGTTGCACTGTTAGACTAGACCACTTCTGTTTAGATATTTCCTTGTTTGGTACACATGGCACGGCTAGAGTAGGACACTACTCTTCCCATATTCCTCTTTCCCCCTCCACCTTCTCTAAACTCATTGAAGATGTGAGAAGCTCAAGTGAGGCTGCTTGGCTCGTCTCCAATATAGTTTGAGGAGGTGGATAGAAGACTGAAATGCCTTCTGTCTTGCGTAGCTCGTTAATCGGCACACAGACTCAGCTTATACTTTCTCTGATGTGCTTCCCAAATCTCACAGGTGATGTTCTAAGGCGCTGGAATTCTTGGAAAACCTCTAAAGGAAGAAGAAAATAAACCCCAGATGGATTTGATTTATGACGCACTTTCACAGCTGCTCCAATAACTTTACAGTATGTGTGGTGATAGAGTCTGTCTAATCCACCAGTAAACGTCTGTCACACGGTTTCAATACTTTATATGGGGGGAATAGTTTTATTTTAAGAGTAAACCATAAGGTTCATAAGATTGCTGCACATATCTCACTGAATTGACAGATTTCAAATCTTCAACATAGCAAACCATGTGTGACGATTTTGGCAGCGACTTGCCTTTCGTGATGTATGGTACCCCCCCAAAAATTAATTAGGACTTCTGACCTTACTGTGCAGCCATATTTCATAGGAAATTGGCCCAATGTTTTTAAACCGTAAACCGTTTCTGTGGCTGCAGTATGACATAAGTTTTCAGGCTGCATCTGTTACTACTTATTGTCCATCACGTCACAATCAAGGAAGTGAAGTGATTCTTGGAGAAGTTTGAGAAATTTAAATTTCCCACCGCAAGTCTGTTCCGCCTTCCATAAAAGGAACTGAAATTAAACCGTGTGGCAACAACTCCAACCAGAAAATAGACATTGTGTGACATTTCTTACTGTAAATAAATACTAATGAATTTGTCTTAGATGGATAAGTAATTCAATCAGTCAAGTTTCAGATTCATACTGTCAAAGTTGAACATTGTATTTACAGAAATAGAGATCATCTTTCAATTCCAAGGCTTTTAAAATCTGGTGAAAAATGTTTTGGTATGCAAATAACATTTCTAGAATGAATCTGTAATATAAGCTAAATCAACATGATCACTACTGTTCTCCCTTTAATATATATATATATATTTTTAATTTCACTGTGTTGGTAGTGACACAGTGGGTTGGTAGGGAATTTTGGTAAATATTTCAAGTACAAAGTGTATGTTTACCTTAAGTTGGAAGAGTTGTGCTGAAGTTTGTGAAAATAAGACAACTTTATTTTAGTTATATACAGTACCAGTGAAAAGTTTAGACAAATACAGTTGTCTAAATACATTTACTTTTTTCTACATATAAAATATAAAATAAGACAACTTTATTTTTGTCTTCACTACTCTACAATGAAATAACACATGGAATCAAAATATATTTGAGGTTCTGCAAAGTGGAATGCTTTTCCAGGTGAAGTTCCCACTAAGCCCAAACCAGATGGGATGGCGTATCGCTGCAGAATGCTGTGGTAGCCATGCTGGTTAAGTGTGCCTTATTCTAAATAAATCAGTGTCACCAGCAAAGCACCATCACACCTCCTCCTCCATGCTTCACGGTGGGAACCACATGCAGAGGCACATTCATGTACTCTGCTTCTCACAAAGACACGGCGGTTGGAACCAAAAACCTCCATTTGGACTCATCAGACCAAAGGACAGATTTCCACCGGTCTAATGTCCATTGCTTGTGTTTCTTGGCCCAAGCAAGACTTCTTATTGGAGTCGTTTTTAGTAGTGGTTTCTTTGCAGCAATTCAACCTTGAAGGCCTGATTCACACAGTCTCCTCTGAACAGTTGATGTCTGTGACTTGAATACTGTGAACCATTTATTTGGGCTGCAATTTCTGAGGTGTAGTTATCTGTAATGAAATTATCCTTTGCAGCAGAGGTAACTTTGGGTCTTTTCCTGTGGCGGTCCTCAGAGCCAGTTTCATCAGTGCTGTTATGGTTTTTGCGACTGCACTTGAAAAAACATTCAAAGTTCTTAATTTTCCTGATTGACTCACCATATCTTAAAGTAATGACGGACTTGTTTCTCTTTGCTTATTTGAGCTGTTCTTGCCATAATATAGACTTGGTATTTTACCAAAAAGGGTATCTTTTTGGTAAAATCAAAATCTTCTTTATACCACCTCTACCTTGTCACAACACATCGGATTGGCTTAACCACATTAAGTTGAAAAAAATGCCACAAATTAACTTTTAACAAGGCACACCTGTTAATTGAAATGTGTTGTCCAGGTGGGAAAGGGCTGGTGTTGGTCAGCACATGTCCTGGTAATCCGTCTGGCACTGCGGCCTTGTGAATGTTGACCTGTTTAAAGGTCTTATACACATCAGCTATGGAGATGGAATCCACTTGTGATGAAAAGGCACATGACAGCACGCCTTGAGTTTGCAAAAAGACATGTTAAAGACTGTGAGAATAAGGCAAAAGATTCTGTGGTCTGATGAGACAAAAATGTAACTTGAATGCAAAGTGCTATCTGGAGAAAACCAGGCACAGTCCGTGACCCATCTATCACCATCCCTACCGTAAAGCATGGTGTCAGCATCATGCTATGGGAAAGCATTTCAGCGGCAGGGACTGGGAGACTGGTAAGGATAAGGGAACAACGAATGGAGCCAAATA
Source organism: Oncorhynchus gorbuscha (assembly GCF_021184085.1). NCBI lineage: Eukaryota > Metazoa > Chordata > Actinopteri > Salmoniformes > Salmonidae > Oncorhynchus > Oncorhynchus gorbuscha. Next base: position 91,698,206 of record NC_060177.1, read on the forward strand.
CAGGAAAATCCCTGATGTGCAGGGGAAATTCAGCCCACAGTGTGATGCCTACCGTGGGGCAGAGAGAGAGATGACATGAGGGAGGACTTTCCCACCACCCCACGGAACAGCATAAGAGGTGAGCTACAGTTTCCATCAATTCAGCGATTTCTCAAGAATTTCACTTCCCGTAATATCCCTTGTATGCATAAATATGGTGCCAGAATGAGAGGTGCCAAGAAACACGACCTTGCCTTTCTCAATTACCATATGACTGCTAAATAGCCATAATATATTCATAATAATTCATGGTTACTATCAGCACTGACCCTATGCACACTCCCAAGACTACACTACCAGTCAAAAGGTTTAGAACACCTACTCATTCAAGTATTTTTAATTAAAAAAAAACTATTTTCTACATTGTAGAATAATAGTGAAGACATCAAAACTATGAAATAACAAATATGGAATCATGTAGTAACCAAGAAAGTGTTAAACAAATGAAAATATATTTTATATTCAAGATTCTTCAAATTAGCCACCCTTTGCCTTGATTACAGATTTACACACTCTTGGCATTCTCTCAACCAGCTTCACCTGGAATGCTTTTCCAACAGTCTCGAAGGAGTTCCCACATATGCTGAGCACTTGTTGGATGCTTTTCCTTCACTCTGCGGTCCAACTCATCCCAAACCATCTGAATTTGGTTGAGGTTGGGATATTGTGGAGGCCAGGTCATCTGATGCAGCACTCCATCACTCTCCTTCTTGGTCAAATAGCCCTTACACAGCCTGGAGGTGTGTTTGGATCATTGTCCTGTTGAAAAACAAATGATAGTCCCACACAAGCACAAACCAGATGGCAAGACATCTGGACCGATGCCATTCTTGGATGGCAAGACATCTGGACCGATGCCATTCTTGGATGGCAAGACATCTGGACCGATGCCATTCTTGGATGGCAAGACATCTGGACCGATGCCATTCTTGGATGGCAAGACATTAGGGCTACACTGGAGAGAACCTTTACAAGACCTGCGCCCAATGGTTTTTCCACTAATGGTTTATTTAGGGTTGATAGCGCTGCTGAGGTCAGCGATCAATCCTTTTATGGGAGAGGTTTCACTAATTAGCAGGGGAGTGGGCACCAAACCCCTCTGATAGCTTGCACATTAGAACATTTGAGAGGAGGAAAAATAAAAGTTCATATTTTTCCAGTTTGATGGAATCAACGTTGGAAGCTGCAAAGATGATTTGAACCTATTTATAGACTTTTAATTGGTTAACTGAACCATCAGTACTGTTGGACGTGAATGAATTTGCAAATTGACTTGATTAATCAATGATAACGATTAATCATACCTGTATAGGAAACTGGGAATTAAACTTGAATTAACCTGAAAAGTTGCATCATCTAGGTTAATATGGGAAAGTTTAAAATGTCTAATTTAATTGAAAGAACCTGAAAATGTATGTTTGACAATTTCACTTATTAAATTGAATGAGACGATGATATCAAATCCCTTAAACAAGGGAACCGTTTTCCTAATAACACCTTTGGTGGTCCTGTTACCGGAACTTGCGGTAAATTTAGGAAAAAGATACGCTTGTGCCCTACCTACGCTACTGAAAATGCAGGGGATGTATCGCTTGGTCAAGCTAATATATCCTCAATTGTTTGCACAATTAATATATATACTTAATTCAATCATGAAGACCTATTTTAGATTCCTTGCAAGGGGTGTCAAAATGTTGTCTTGTGTATTATTAAATGTGAAGACTTATTTATATAAAATCAGTTCTCTAGGTTTAATTATTACGTGATTAAACTAATAATGTAAATATTAATTAACTTGGATGTCGGGGCACCACGGAAAAATGTTTAGAGTTACATAGTTAGAATTTCCCGGATATAACTCTTCAGATATTTTAATATCTTATCAAAAACAGTCTTCCATTAATTAGTATTAATTGTTACTTTCCAAATTCCAAACGTCGTAAAATTATTGGTTATCTGCACGAACCCTAGTTTCTGTAATGACTCAGCAATATACACATGAACTTAATAATTTATTTACTAACAAACTAAATAATCACAGAAATACATAACAAACAAACAGTAGATATTGGTTACTAACAATGATAGAAAAGTCCCTAGTAGGCTAAGCCGATATGACGGCTTGGTAGACAAAGGAAAGAGGTGGGGCAGATAAAGAGCGGGAAAGACAAGATGGATTGCACACACAGTTGATAATTGTACTCATAGGCATGCTAATACTTTGCACATGAATGGCCACTCATTCTTCAAGAAATTTCAATGCACTGTACATATTTACGCTTGTACGTCATTTCTAGCTGCAGACTAGTAATTCGTGTCGTCTAGAATTTGCTCCTTCTGCAGTGAATCGATAGTCTGAGTTTAAACTATTTCTAGCCATGTAGCCATAACTACAGCTGTATGGTCTCAGTGGCCTATAGATCTGTAGCCATTCCAATGTGGGGACTCCTTCCCGAAGTTCTCTGACTTAATGTATATTTTATAGGAAGTGGGTTTTATATGGGCGGTTCTATGATGCCTGATGTAAATGTTTGGACTCACGGGGATGTGGCCACTGACTAGTTCAAACTTTTAACTAAACATTTAGAAGGCCAACATGACATTACATCTTCTCACAAATAGTTTCATATTCAATCATAGATATTAGACAACATTCAGGTAGAAAACTAATAACTGAGAAATGTACACTGACTGTAAGTCCAAAGCGTCTGCTAAATGGCATATATTATTATATTATTATTATTAGGTAGAAAACTAATAACTGAGAAATGTACACTTCCAAAGCTACCGTTATTCTGTGTTACCGTCCTTCCTGATGTCACAAAATAAAACAACTTTGACAGGATTGTACTTTAAATACCCACGGACCATTCCCACATTCTCAAAAATATAAATATGGTTTAATCCTCCAATTTTGGGGAATAGGAGTTGATACATACTGTATGACAGCCAGCAAATTAATTAGCTAACTGACGTTAGTCGGTAGGGATGACTTTTCTTCGCTTATCTACAATCGTCGCAAATTTAATTATGGGGAGTTTCAGGCCCCGGAGTGAACATAATTGTACGCTGGCAAAGCCGACTAAAAACGAGGGCTGAGGGGCTTACGTTGCAAACTTCCCTTGCTTGGCTAATCATTTGGACCGCCCTCCAAGATGGCGATGAGGATTCCCCCAAGAGCATAAAGCGAGGGTAAGTGGACGAGGGTGTGTCTTTTAAGTGTTTGGACCGTAACCAATGACTGGCCCTGACCACGCCTCTTTAGCAGGTCACCTGACAGGTTCCTCTTCCATGGCTCAGTTTGACCACACCCCCTAATCATCTGAAATGACACCCTATTTCCTATATAGTGCACTACTTTTGACCAGAGCCCTATTTCCTATACAGTGCAGTACTTTTCCCTGGTTCATAGCGAATATAGAGCGTCATATCAACCCCAGTGTTACAACAGGCAACGCCCCCTTTTATGGAAAACAACTGGAGATAGAGAACACCCAATCACAAGAGAGCTGCCCATCCACCAGAGCCAAACAACGAGAAGCTGCAGGTCTTTTTCCTGGTGGTCACAACGGATACATTCCCATTGCAGGGGGTGAATCAAACAAATGGCCAATCTGGAGAGATGTGACCCAGACCTCCTACACTGGGTCGGGTTCAGTCCTTATCAACACCACCCAGGTAGAACCCCTGTCCTTATCGACACCACCCAGGTAGAACCCCTGTCCTTATCAACACCACCCAGGTAGAACCCCTGTCCTAATCAACACCACCTAGGTAGAACCCCTGTCCTAATCAACACCCCCCAGGTAGAACCCCTGTCCTAATCAATACGACATCAAATAGAATCCCTTTCCTAATCAATATGACTCAGGTAGAACCCCTGTCCTAATCAATATGACTCAGGTAGAACCCCTGTCCTAATCAACATGACCCAGGTAGAACCCCTGTCCTAATCAATATGACTCAGGTAGAACCCCTGTCCTAATCAACATGACCCAGGTAGAACCCCTGTCCTAATCAACATGACCCAGGTAGATCCCCTGTCCTAATCAATATGACCCAGGTAGAACCCCTGTCCTAATCAACATGACCCAGGTAGAACCCCTGTCCTAATCAATATGACTCAGGTAGAACCCCTGTCCTAATCAATATGACTCAGGTAGAACCCCTGTCCTAATCAATATGACCCAGGTAGAACCCCTGTCCTAATCAACATGACCCAGGTAGAACCCCTGTCCTAATCAACATGACCCAGGTAGAACCCCTGTCCTAATCAACATGACCCAGGTAGAACCCCTGTCCTAATCAACATGACCCAGGTAGAACCCCTGTCCTAATCAACATGACCCAGGTAGAACCCCTGTCCTAATCAACATGACCCAGGTAGAACGATGGATAGAGGAAACCCAGATGGATAGAGGAAACTCAGATGGATAGAGGAAACCCAGATGGATAGAGGAAACTCAGATGGATAGGGGAAACTCAGATGGATAGAGGAAACCCAGATGGATAGAGGAAACTCAGATGGATAGGGGAAACCCAGATGGATAGAGAACTCAGATGGATAGGGGAAACCCAGATGGATAGAGGAAACTCAGATGGATAGAGGAAACTCAGATGGATAGGGGAAACCCAGATGGATAGAGGAAACCCAGATGGATCACAGGGGGTAAAAATGTGCAGCATCTGGTCGGAACTTCCACTCACCACCAAATATGATAATGAGAGGAAGTCCAGTTGTAGGAAATGGTAGAAAATGGATTTTGGCCGACATTCTGCAAATTTTCTCATCGATGAAACGTTCGATCTCAATACAGTTTTCTTTTCCCAAAACTAAAATCTGTTACTAACACTACGTTTTGTAGACTTAACTCTTTACCAAAGTTTCAAAACATTTAGTTGTTTAAGAGTGCAAGGGCGAATTGAGTTATTGCACACGAGCAATTCACAGAGTAGGTGTTGCCTAACGGAAATATGCAAATACATGCTGAAACGCACCAGTAGGATCTGGCTAGCTCATGCTTGGCTCTGCCCACCTCCTTGTTTGTTCTGCCCACTGTGCTAATTTGTTCCCGTTGTAAACAACGCAGATTAACTATCTTCAGGTAATTGTAAGTATCTTTGAAAACTGTCTCTGTGATCCCTGATATATAGCAGTGTTGCCACAACAGTTTTTTCCTAAACAGGTGGGAGATAAAGAACATACCTACGTCCTAACAATCCCTGTTGCCAGTCACTAGCTAGTCACCACAGCCATTAGCCAACCATGCAGGACACAGAACACTAGCCAGTCACCACAACCATTAGCCAACCATGCAGGACACAGAACACTAGCCAGTCACCACAACCATTAGCCAACCACGCAGGACACGGAACACTAGCCAGTCACCACAGCCATTAGCCAACAATGCAGGACACAGAACACTAGCCAGTCACCACCGCCCCTAGCCAACCATGCAGGACACAGAACACTAGCCAGTCACCACAGCCATTAGCCAACCATGCAGGACATAGAACACTAGCTAGTCACCACAGCCATTAGCCAACCATGCAGGACACAGAACACTAGCTAGTCACCACAGCCATTAGCCAACCATGCAGGACACAGAACACTAGCCAGTCACCACAACCATTAGCCAACCATGCAGGACACAGAACACTAGCCAGTCACCACAGCCATTAGCCAACCATGCAGGACACAGAACACTAGCCAGTGACCACAGCCATTAGCCATCCACACAGGACACAGAACACTAGCCAGTCACCACAGCCATTTGCCAACCAGGACACTAAGCACAAAGACAAGTCATGTGAGAGATTTCATGTATGGAACAATTAGTCCTGTTGTAGACAATGGGAGTATGAGAGAGTGTTTATTTTCTTTACTTTGTGTCACCGTCTGCATGTATCATACTTACCTACTTAGCAGTTAGCTACTACACCACAGCACCCTGTGCTACCATCATGTATTAGCTTAGCCTTTGAATCTATAGGCACAACAATGTACACTGCCAAGTGGTATACCGTTATGGAGCATTATACTCCTTTTATAAAGCATTATAACCTTTTCGAAGTCAAACTCCCCAGTCCGTTTTTGCTTGTATCCAGATCAAGTAGACAGCCCTCTCCCCTTGTCAGCCTGGAGTGTGGTGTCAGGAAAACAACCTCTTGACTCAACGTCAACACAACAAAGGAGATGATCGTGGACAGTTTTAAGTTCCTCGGCTTACACATCACGGACAAACTGAAATGGTCCACCCACACAGACAGTGTGGTGAAGAAGGGAGCAACAGCACCTCTTCAACCTCAAGAGGCTGAAGAAATTTGGCTTGTCACCTAAAACCCTCACAAACATTTACAGATGCCGCCTGGTACGGCAACTGCACTGCCCTCAATCACAAGGCTCTCCAGAGGGTAGTGCGGACTGCACAATCACCAGGGGCAAACTACCTGCCCTCCATGACACTTACAGCACCCGATGTCACAGGAAGGGCAAAAAGATCATCAAGGACAACAACCACCCGAGCTACTGCCTGTTCACCTCGCTACCATCCAGAAGGCCAGGTCAGTACAGGTGCATTAAAGCTGGGACCGAGAGACTGAAAAATAGCTTCTATCTCAAGGCCATCAGACTGTTAAACAGCCATCATTAACTCAGAGAGGCTGCTGCCTATGTGCAGACTTGAAATCATTGGCCACTTTAATAAATGGATCATTAGTCACTTGAATAATGTTTACATATCCTGCATTACTCATCTCATACGTATTTACTGTATTTTATACCATCTATTGCATCTTGCGTATGCCATTCGGTCATTGCTCATCCATATATTTATATGTATATATTCTTACTCCATCCCTTTACTTAGATTTGTGTGTATTAGGTATTTGTTGTAAAATTGTTAGATACTATACTTGTTCGATATCGCTGCACTGTCGGAACTAGAAACACAAGCATTTCGCTACACTCGCAATAACATCTGCTAACCATGTGTATGTGACCAATCAAATTTGATTTGGGCGAGGATCAACCTATGATGAAATAAATGTACACTGCCTAAGTCAAGTGGTATTCCCTCAGGAGGCATGATAGCATTAGTGAGAGAGGAGATGATGTGAGGTGAGGTGAGGTGCCCCCCCCCCCCGGTCAGAAGGCAGTGATCCCAAGTAGGCTACATCATACTACCACAGAGAAGTGTCTGTTTGGCAGAACACGATCAGATTCCCAACGTGTCGACGCCAGCCAAGCAGTTTTCTCCCTTTCCCTGCCTTAAGGTCTTAAAAGGGGTAAGATGTTCTCATGAGAAAATGGCCAGATGGAAGGAGGAATGTGAGAATAGAAATGTCGCTGTTGTCAGTTTTGAAGGGGGGGAGATATTAATCAGAAATAGATAGTATAGCTATTAATCAGAAATAGATAGTATAGCTATTAATCAGAAATAGATATTATAGATATTAATCAGAAATAGATAGTATAGATAGTAATCAGAAATAGATGGTATAGATATTAATCAGAAATAGATGGTATAGATAGTAATCAGAAATAGATGGTATAGATAGTAATAGACATGAATCAGTAATTACTGGTTACAGTAAATCTGAGGTTGAAAAGGATTGATGTAATTATCACAAGCAGGGGCGTACTGGGACTGGTATTTCTAACATACCGGCTGATTTAATTATTTATTTTTTATTTTATTTTTGCAGGGGGGGGGGGCCCACACGGTCCATTAATGTCTTCCCTGAGGACTTAGTACTAACCAGATAATGGTAATGTTGCATGAAAAGACTAGTTAGACAGGCCAACTGGTCTAAAAATGCACCGGCCCATCAGGCATTTACCCAAAATGAGGTGGGGTCCGTGCAGTTGGGAAGGGGGAATTAAAAGTGAATTTAGATCGCTGAGTCTTTCAATAATATGACTTAGTTATTTCGATTGCTGCCTGCTAAAATCAGCCAGGGTGATTGTTCTAGGATCAGCCAGGGTGATTGTTCTAGGATCAGCCAGGGTGATTGTTCTAGGATCAGCCAGGGTGATTGTTCTAGGATCAGCCAGGGTGATTGTTCTAGGATCAGCCAGGGTGATTGTTCTAGGTACTGAGCCCTGTGGAATGCTGTTGTGTTGGGTAATTATAGTGTGTGCATATACTCAATTTTAACGAGCATTATGAAAGGAATGGATGTGTGTGATGTGTGTGATGTGCGTTCGTGGCACGACACAAACACATTGTTTTCAGTGGCGTGTTACTATTCAAGGGGGGGGGAACGTACAGCGTTTGTAGAAGTGTAGACGTGTTTATACTTTTTATTTGGTGGGGGAGGATCCTTGTTGGTTTTTTTGGTTGCTGTGTTTGTTTACAGGGTTGTCATGGTTGTGGTTCTGTCAATTTAATATACATAGCAGACTCATTCCATAAAGAGTTCAACAAAAAAAAGTGCTCATGCTCTAAGTGTCTCATATATGTATGTATGTGTGTATGTATATGTATATATATATATATATATACAGTGCCTTGCGAAAGTATTCGGCCCCCTTGAACTTTGCGACCTTTTGCCACATTTCAGGCTTCAAACATAAAGATAAAAAACTGTATTTTTTTGTGAAGAATCAACAACAAGTGGGACACAATCATGAAGTGGAAGGACATTTATTGGATATTTCAAACTTTTTTAACAAATCAAAAACTGAAAAATTGGGCGTGCAAAATTATTAAAATTATTAAAATTAAAATTAAAATTATTCAGCCCCCTTAAGTTAATACAGTTTTATATCTGTATATCTGTTTTCTGGGTGGGTCTAATCCTGGATGGTGCTCCTATGGTCCCTATGGGGTGCTCCTATGTTCCCTATGGGGTGCTCCTATGTTCCCTATGGGGTGCTCCTATGTTCCCAGGGGGTGCTCCTATGTTCCCTATGGGGTGCTCCTATGGTCCCAGGGGGTGCTCCTATGTTCCCTATGGGGTGCCCCTATGGTACCAGGGGGTGCCCCTATGGTCCCAGGGGGTGCTCCTATGTTCCCTATGGGGTGCTCCTATGGTCCCTATGGGGTGCTCCTATGGTCCCTATGGGGTGCTCCTATGGTCCCAGAGGGTGCTCCTATGGTCCCTATGGGGTGCTCCTATGGTCCCTATGGGGTGCTCCTATGTTCCCTATGGGGGGCTCCTATGTTCCCTATGGGGTGCTCCTATGGTACCAGGGGGTGCCCCTATGGTACCAGGGGGTGCTCCTATGGTCCCAGGGGGTGCTCCTATGGTCCCTATGGTACCAGGGGGTGCTCCTATGGTTCTTAGGGGGTGCCCCTATGGTTCTTAGGGGGTGCTCCTATGGTCCCAGGGGGTGCTCCTATGGTCCCAGGGGGTGCTCCTATGGCCCCTATGGTCCCAGGGGGTGCCCCTATGGTCCCTATGGTCCCAGGGGGTGCTCCCAGGGGGTGCCTCTATGGTCCCAGGGGGTGCTCCTATGGTCCCAGGGGGTGCTCCTATGGTCCCTATGGTCCCAGGGGGTGCTCCTATGGTCCCAGGGGGTGCCTCTATGGTCCCTATGGTCCCATGGGGTGCTCCTATGGTCCCTATGGTCCCAGGGGGTGCTCTTATGGTCCCTATGGTCCCATGGGGTGCTCCTATGGTCCCTATGGTCCCAGGGGGTGCTCCTATGGTCCCTATGGTCCCAGGGGGTGCCCCTATGGTCCCAGGGGGTGCCCCTATGGTCCCTATGGTCCCAGGGGGTGCTCCTATGGTCCCAGGGGGTGCTCCTATGGTCCCTATGGTCCCAGGGGGTGCTCCTATGTTCCCTATGTTTCCCCTATCCTCCCCTTTCTTCCCCCTCTCACCAGACCCCTTCATGATTTACATGGCTCTGGTAAGGCTGGTGAAGTTGATGTGGCTGTGTGTAAGGCTATTGAAGTCGACATGGCTGTGTCTCTACATGGGTTCGTATGGTAGTTTAGTGTGGCCAGAGAGACCACAGTGACCACCGACTCCCAGCCAATCCAGGCTGTGTCTCTACATGGGTTCTTATGGTAGTTTAGTGTGGCCAGAGAGACCACAGTGACCACCGACTCCCAGCCGATCCAGGCCGTGTCTCTACATGGGTTCGTATGGTAGTTTAATGTGGCCAGAGAGACCACAGTGACCACCGACTCCCAGCCAATCCAGGCCGTGTCTCTACATGGGTTCGTATGGTAGTTTAGTGTGGCCAGAGAGACCACAGTGACCACCGACTCCCAGCCGATCCAGGCTGTGTCTCTACATGGGTTCGTATGGTAGTTTAGTGTGGCCAGAGAGACCACAGTGACCACCGACTCCCAGCCAATCCAGGCTGTGTCTTAACTCATCTATTACTGGTAGCTGTCAAAAAGAAGAACACGTTTCACTGATTGTGATACGTGATTGTTTTACATTTCTTAAAAGTTAATTATCCATGGAAATTCAATGGCTCTATTGTAGCTGTCAGAAAGAACAAGGTGGTAACTTAGAGGATAAAAATAGACTCCGAACAACATTTTCTACGATTTTGGAGTTTGTTTATTTATTTAACCTTTATTTTACTTGGCAAGTCAGCTAAAGAATAAATTCTTATTTACAAGGACGGCCTACTGCCGGCCAAATCCAGACGACGCTGGACCAATTGTGCGCCGCCCTATGGGACTCCCGATTACAGCTGTTTGTGATAAGCCTGGAATCGAACCAGGGTCTGTGGTGACACCTCTACCACTGAGATGCAGTGCCTTGGACCACTGCGCCACTCGTGTGTGTGTGTGTGTGTGTGTGTGTGTGTGTGTGTGTGTGTGTGTGTGTGTGTGTGTGTGTGTGTGTGTGTGTGTGTGTGTGCGTGCGTGCGTGCGTGCGTGCGTGCGTGTGTGTTTGTGTGTGTGTGTGCATTACCTATCGGCCTTCGTCTGAGCTTTTTTTGTGTGTGGGAACCATTTCACTTTTTTGGGCAGATTTTTTTTATTGGTTTAAGGCACCAATGAAACAATCTAAGAGAACAACAAGACTGAATTATGTTCTCCAGGTACAATTTAATTTCATTATATTACTCTCAGCCTGCAAACCAGAATTTGTAAGATCCTGGTCAAATGAAACAGACGGAGGCCCAGCTAAATGGTCAAAAAGGTTTATTTGCGGGAACGTTCTGGCGTGCACAGTACAAAGACCTTCATTTTATTCGGACTTCTCACGCACACACATACACGCACACACATACACACAATCATACGCACACATATACACACAAACAGACGCACACAATGTCCTGCTACACACACACTTTCTGTCTCACTACCCAGCCGACAGAGATAGTGACCTTGTCCTTGAGACGTACTCCCCCGTTCTCTCCCAAATCTCTAGTCAGGTCGGCACCGAGCTCAGACAGTTTCACCCTAATTCTGACTAGGACTACACATTTATTGATTTTGATTTTATACATTCTAAATCAATTCCATACAAGTATATGTTTCAGGACGGAATATTCTAATCATTCAATGAACAGATAATTCTCAACTAACAACATCGTTGTCTGACGACTCATCCACTGTATTCCTATCCATGGGCCTATTGTGTTAGTAAAGCCTGAATCCACTGCCTATCGATCGCTACATACAGTGTCTTCAGAAAGTATTCCTATCCATGGGCTTATTGTGTTAGTAAAGCCTGAATCCAAAATGTATTTGTATACCCCATAATGACGTCACAATACCCCATAATGACGTCACAATACCACATAATGACGTCACAATACCACATAATGACGTCACAATACCACGTAATGACGTTACAATACCCCGTAATGACGTCACAATACCCCATAATGATAAAGTGAAAACATGTCTTTAGAAATGTTTGCACATTTATTTAAAAATACAATACAGCAATATCTAATTTACGTAAGTATTCACACCCCTGAGTCAGTACATGTTAGAATTACACAATATACTGTACCGGTCAAAAGTTTGGACACACCGACTCATTCCAGGGTTTTTCTTTAATTTTTACTATTTTCTACATTGTAGAATAATAGTGAAGACATCAAAACTATGAAATAACACACAAGGAATCATGTAGTAACCAAAAAAGTGTCAAACAAATCCAAATATATTTTATATTTCAGATTCTTCAAAGTGGCCACCCTTTACCTCGATGACAGCTCTGCACACTCTTGGCATCTTTTGTAGTGACTGGGTGCATTGATATACCATCCAAAGTGTAATTAATAACGTCGCCATCCTCAAATGGATATTCAATGTCTTCTTTTTTTTTTTACCCATCTACCAATAGGTGCCCTTCTTTGCGAGGCTTTGGAAAACCTCCCTGGTCTTTGTGGTTGAATCTGTGTTTGGATTTCACTGCTCGACTTACTTAGTAAATATTTACTTAACTCTTGTTTTCTTAACTGCGTCGTTGGTTAAGGGCTTGTAAATAAGCATTTCCCGGTAAGGACACCTGTTGTATTCGACGTATGTGATTTGGTGCGATTTGATTTGGCGCATGAGACTTGATTTGAGTGTTTGGAGGTCACATAGGTTAGACATGTTGGGATTTCTTCTTCGTGTGTTATCTGTGTCTATGAATGACTAGTCAATAGTAAACACGGGTTAGACATGTTGGGATTTCTTCTTCGTGTGTTATCTGTGTCTATGAATGACTAGTCGATAGTAAACACGGGTTAGACATGTTGGGATTTCTTCTTCGTGTGTTATCTGTGTCTATGAATGACTAGTCGATAGTAAACACGGGTTAGACATGTTGGGATTTCTTCTTCGTGTGTTATCTGTGTCTATGAATGACTAGTCAATAGTAAACACGGGTTAGACATGTTGGGATTTCTTCTTCGTGTGTTATCTGTGTCTATGAATGACTAGTCGATAGTAAACACGGGTTAGACATGCTGGGATTTCTTCTTCGTGTGTTATCTGTGTCTATGAATGACTAGTCAATAGTAAACACGGGTTTAGACATGTTGGGATTTCTTCTTCGTGTGTTATCTGTGTCTATGAATGACTAGTCAATAGTAAACACGGGTTAGACATGTTGGGATTTCTTCTTCGTGTGTTATCTGTGTCTATGAATGACTAGTCAATAGTAAACACGGGTTAGACATGTTGGGATTTCTTCTTCGTGTGTTATCTGTGTCTATGAATGACTAGTCGATAGTAAACACGGGTTAGACATGCTGGGATTTCTTCTTCGTGTGTTATCTGTGTCTATGAATGACTAGTCAATAGTAAACACGGGTTTAGACATGTTGGGATTTCTTCTTCGTGTGTTATCTGTGTCTATGAATGACTAGTCGATAGTAAACACGGGTTAGACATGCTGGGATTTCTTCTTCGTGTGTTATCTGTGTCTATGAATGACTAGTCGATAGTAAACATGGGTTAGACATGTTGGCATTTCTTCTTCGTGTGTTATCTGTGTCTATGAATGACTAGTCAATAGTAAACAGCCTGCCACAGATCCAGAGCCGGCCCATCCCAGGAGATCTGAAGTGTTGAGTTACTAAATAGAATTTCAAGAGGATGAAAAAGAGGAGTAAAAAAAAAAAACACAAATGTGTTGATTGGCTCAGGGCACAGTGCCTGATTCTGGTAGCATTGGGATTGGCCGAAACGTATGGCCTCACCTTAAAAGAGGGTTACTCCAGTTTAGTGATATTCTCTGAGAGAGTGTGTGTGTGTGTGTGTGTGTGTGTGTGTGTGTGTGTGTGTGTGTGTGTGTGTGTGTGTGTGTGTGTGTGTGTGTGTGTGTGTGTGTGTGTGTGTGTGTGTGTGTGTGTGTGTGTGTGTGTGTGTGGGGGGACTCAAGGTCATTATAGTAAACTGAAACTAAGGGCTCTTATCAATCCGTATCACGGAAATTCAGCGTAATGGCAATTTAAAGGCAATGTTTCTGTGTCATAGTTATCTATGGGACTGATACCAGTGTGGTAGAGCTGGTCATGTCTAATAGTTATCTATGGGACTGATACCAGTGTGGTAGAGCTGGTCATGTCTAATAGTTATCTATGGGACTGATACCAGTGTGGAAGAGCTGGTCATGTCTAATAGTTATCTATGTGGGACTGATACCAGTGTGGAAGAGCTGGTCATGTCTAATAGTTATCTATGGGACTGATACCAGTGTGGAAGAGCTGGTCACCTTTAAAAGACTTGGTGAATGATGCCAATAGGACGATTCGAATATTATTGTCTTGTAGACTTTTTTTGTGTGAGTTTCCTCCTAATACAGGATGTGGTAGGAATCATCATTACACCTGTTAATACTTATTTTCTATTACTTATATTTCAAATCATTTCTTATTGTAACGGCAAGTACAATGTGCCCTTTGTGTTTTATAGAAATGCGAGGTGTTTATTTTGAATGATTTTATGCTTACTGCTGATGTTTTTTAGAATGTCCATTTTTTAAAAATGTTTATTGTTTTCTAAAAAAAATACATTTGAAGTATATTTATTTTTTAAATGGTTTAGGCGGGGAGTGTAAGAATATGTTGAAGATAAATACACAACGCAGAGACAGAGTAGGGAGAGGTCAAGAGGATGAGATGTCAAGAGGATGAGAGGTCAAGAGGATGAGAGGTCAAGAGGATGAGATGTCAAGAGGATGAGAGGTCAAGAGGATGAGAGGTCAAGAGGATGAGATGTCAAGAGGATGAGAGGTCAAGAGGATGAGAGGTCAAGAGGATGAGATGTCAAGAGGATGAGAGGTCAAGAGGATGAGATGTCAAGAGGATGAGAGGTCAAGAGGATGAGATGTCAAGAGGATGAGAGGTCAAGACGATGAGAGGTCAAGGTGATGAGAGGACAAGATGATGAGAGGACAAGGTGATGAGAGGACAAGACGATGAGAGGTCAAGAGGATGAGAGGTCAAGAGGATGAGAGGTCAAGAGGATGAGAGGTCAAGAGGATGAGAGGTCAAGAGGATGAGAGGTCAAGACGATGAGAGGTCAAGACGATGAGAGGTCAAGACGATGAGAGGTCAAGACGATGAGAGGTCAAGGAGATGAGAGGACAAGAGGATGAGAGGTCAAGAGGATGAGAGTCAATAGAGTACTAACGATCAATGGAAATAGTGTTTTTTCTGTAATAGGGATTTATTGAT
The DNA here is from genome assembly GCF_021184085.1 of Oncorhynchus gorbuscha. NCBI lineage: Eukaryota > Metazoa > Chordata > Actinopteri > Salmoniformes > Salmonidae > Oncorhynchus > Oncorhynchus gorbuscha. The sequence continues at coordinate 91,713,345 of NC_060177.1, forward strand.
CCATGGTTTAGAGACATGGGAGGAATATGTCTTCTGAAATAGGATACTTCTTAGTTGGCCATTGGCTAGTTTTATTGCAAGGAATTCTAATTGGCCAACCACAGGCTAAGGGCTGGGTTATAAAACTACACGCTGTCCCTTTGTTCTGTGTAGAGAGAATCCCAGGAGAGAATCACTGAGGACAGGGGAGAATGATCATCTACCACTCTGTATGATTTGTCCCCTTCGAAGAAACCTATTTTCCTCCCCCCTGATTTGCCCTGGGGTTTCTGTAATGGAAGAGTAACAGAAATTGCTAACTGTACCCATGAGTTGTGGTAGAAGGGCCGTTCAGACCCATAGAAAACTAGAATGGACACATCAAAGATTGTTATAACAAACTCAAGATAGGACATCTGCATCATTTACAATGGGAGCAAATGATGCACAGTGTGCAGAACAAGCAAGGAGTCTGAGACTTAATCTACACCTCGATTAGGCTGATAGAAATCCTCATTATTTCTACATAGCCTACACTTCCTCGTTCTGAACATCTAACGTGATGGGACGGGTGTGGCTTCGTGAGGCGGCAGGGTAGCCTAGTGGTTAGAGCGTTGGACTAGTAATCGAAAGGTTTCTATTCCGAATCCCAGCGCTGACAAGGTACAAATCTGTCATTCTGCCCCCTGAACAAGGCAGTTAACCCACTGTTCCTAGGCCGTCATTGAAAATAAGAATCTGTTCTTGCCTAGTAAAATTAAATGACAATGAACAAGAGCAGCTGCTCACTGTTTATAAAAATAAAAAAAAGTGTCATATCTGGGTTTCCCTTTTAGTCTTTGGCCATATTGAGTCATTGTGCCCAAGAACTACAGTCACATTTCTGTGGTCTGAGTGCCTTTCAGACACATCGATATGGAGTGACAGGAATGGAGTTGACAGACTTATTGACAGCCCTTCTAGAAATTCTATGTCTATGTTCAGCTATATTGACTGTACAGTCCACTGAAACTGCTGTGATCTGAGTTGAGACATTCCGTTCGCCCTCCAAACAGTACCAACCAGCCCAGTGATCCAGGCCCAGCCCAGGGATAGGAGGGCCCACATCCCTCTATGCCAACCCCTGACCTTATCCTGACCGCTGACCCTAATCCCCAAACACCCCTGATCCCACACCTGTGAATGTGTAGTGACTTGCTTGGCAAACAAAAGGACTTTGTCCCTCGTTTGGATGCTGGCCATCAGGGGGAGGCCTATTTCTGGGCTCACACTGTATGTATAAAACGTCTGAGAATGCAGCCCCCCCCTTCCTGCCATAATCTTATTCGTTATGATGTAAAAGGCAAAACTGATCAGTACTCATTTACATTTACATTTAAGTCATTTAGCAGACGCTCTTATCCAGAGCGACTTACAAATTGGTGCATTCACCTTATGACATCCAGTGGAACAGTCACTTTACAATAGTGCATCTAAAACTTAGAGTGAGAGGATTACTTATCCTATCCTAGGTATTCCTTAAAGAGGTGGGGTTTCAGGTGTCTCCGGAAGGTGGTGATTGACTTCCACCATTGGGGGGCCAGGGCAGCGAACAGTTTTGACTGGGCTGAGCGGGAGCTGTACTTCCTCAGTGGTAGGGAGGCGAGCAGGCCAGAGGTGGATGAACGCAGTGCCCTTGTTTGGGTGTAGGGCCTGATCAGAGCCTGGAGGTACTGAGGTGCCGTTCCCCTCACAGCTCCGTGAGGCAAGCACCATGGTCTTGTAGCGGATGCGACTTCAACTGGAAGCCAGTGGAGAGAACGGAGGAGCGGGGTGACGTGAGAGAACTTGGGAAGGTTGAACACCAGACGGGCTGCGGCGTTCTGGATGAGTTGAAGGGGTTTAATGGCACAGGCAGGGAGCCCAGCCAACAGCGAGTTGCAGTAATCCAGACGGGAGATGACAAGTGCCTGGATTAGGACCTGCGCCGCTTCCTGTGTGAGGCAGGGTCGTACTCTGCGGATGTTGTAGAGCATGAACCTACAGGAACGGGCCACCGCCTTGATGTTGGTTGAGAACGACAGGGTGTTGTCCAGGATCACGCCAAGGTTCTTGGCGCTCTGGGAGGAGGACACAATGGAGTTGTCAACCGTGATGGCGAGATCATGGAACGGGCAGTCCTTCCCCGGGAGGAAGAGCAGCTCCGTCTTGCCGAGGTTCAGCTTGAGGTGGTGATCCGTCATCCACACTGATATGTCTGCCAGACATGCAGAGATGCGAGCCACCTGGTCATCAGAAGGGGAAAGGAGAAGATTAATTGTGTGTCGTCTGCATAGCAATGATAAGAGAGACCATGTGAGGTTATGACAGAAACAAGTGACTTGGTGTATAGCGAGAATAGGAGAGGGCCAAGAACAGAGCCCTGGGGGACACCAGTGGTGAGAGCGCGTGGTGAGGAGACAGATTCTCGCCACGCCACCTGGTAGGAGCGACCTGTCAGGTAGGACGCAATCCAAGCGTGGGCTAGGAAAACTCTGAGAGGGTGGAGAGGAGGATCTGATGGTTCACAGTATCGAAGGCAGCCGATAGATCTAGAAGGATGAGAGCAGAGGAGAGAGAGTTAGCTTTAGCAGTGTGGAGCGCCTCCGTGATACAGAGGAGAGCAGTCTCAGTTGAATGACTAGTCTTGAAACCTGACTGATTTGGATCAAGAAGGTCATTCAGAGAGAGATAGCGGGAGAGCTGGCTGTGCCGGGTGGAGATTATAACAGAACATGGCCAAGATGTTCAAATGTTCATAAATGACCAGCATGGTCGAATAATAATAAGGCAGAACAGTTGAAACTGGAGCAGCAGTACAGTCAGGTGGACTGGGGACAGCAAGGAGTCATCATGTCAGGTAGTCCTGGGGCATGGTCCTAGGGCTCAGGTCCTCCGAGAGAGAGAAAGAAAGAAGGAGAGAATTAGAGAACGCACACTTAGATTCACACAGGACACCAGATAAAACAGGAGAAGTAATCCAGATATAACAAACTGACCCTAGCCCCCCGACACAAACTACTGCAGCATAAATACTGGAGGCTGAGACAGGAGGGGTTAGGAGACACTGTGGCCCCATCCGAGGACACCCCCGGACAGGGCCAAACAGGAAGGATATAACCCCACCCACTTTGCCAAAGCACAGCCCCCACACGACTAGAGGGATATCTTCAACCACCAACTACCATCCTGAGACAAGGCTGAGTATAGCCCACAAAGATCGGCGCCAACCCAGACAGGATGACCACAACAGTGAATCAACCCACTCAGGTGATGCACCCCCTCCAGGGACAGCATGAGAGAGCCCCAGTAAGCCAGTGACTCAGCCCCTGTAATAGGGTTAGAGGCAGAGAATCCCAGTGGAAAGAGGGGAACCGGCCAGGCAGAGACAGCAAGGGCGGTTCGTTGCTCCAGAGCCTTTCCGTTCACCTTCCCACTCCTGGGCCAGACTACACTCAATCATATGACCCACTGAAGAGATGAGTCTTCAGTAAAGACTTAAAGGTTGAGACCGAGTTTGCGTCTCTGACATGGGTAGGCAGACCGTTCCATAAAAATGGAGCTCTATAGGAGAAAGCCCTGCCTCCAGCTGTTTGCTTAGAAATTCTAGGGACAATTAGGAGGCCTGCGTCCTGTAGATATGTACAGCAGGACCAAATCAGAGAGATAGGTAGGATCAAGCCCATGTAATGCTTTGTAGGTTAGCAGTAAAACCTTGAAATCAGCCCTTGCTTTGACAGGAAGCCAGTGTAGAGAGGCTAGCACTGCAGTAATATGATCACATTTTTTGGTTCTAGTTAGGATTCTAGCAGCCGTATTTAGCACTAACTGAAGTTTATTTAGTGCTTTATCCGGGTAGCCGGAAAGTAGAGCATTGCTGTAGTCTAACCTAGAAGTGACAAAAGCATGGATTAATTTTTCTGCATCATTTTTGGACAGAAAGTTTCTGATTTTTGCAATATTACGTAGATGGAAAAAAAGCTGTCCTCGAAATGGTCTTGATATGTTCTTCAAAAGAGAGATCAGGGTCCAGAGTAACGCCGAGGTCCTTCACAGTTTTATTTGAGACGACTGTATAACCATTAAGATTAATTGTCAGATTCAACAGAAGATCTCTTTGTTTCTTGGGACCTAGAACAAGCATCCCTGTTTTGTCCGAGTTTAATAGTAGAAAGTTTGCAGCCATCCACTTCCTTATGTCTGAAACACATGCTTCTAGCGAGGGCAATTTTGGGGCTTCACCATGTTTCATTGAAATGTACAGCTGTGTGTCATCCGCATAGCAGTGAAAGTTAACATTATGTTTTCGAATAACATCCCCAAGAGGTAAAATATATAGTGAAAACAATAGTGGTCCTAAAACAGTACCTTGAGGAACCCCAAAGTTTACAGTTGATTTGTCAGAGGACAAACCATTCACAGAGACAAACTGATATCTGTCCGACAGATAAGATCTAAACCAGGCCAGAACATGTCCATGTAGACCAATTTGGGTTTCCAATCTCTCCAAAAGAATGTGGTGATCGATGGTATCAAAAGCAGCACTAAGGTCTAGGAGCACGAGGACAGATGCAGAGCCTCGGTTCGATGCCATTAAAATGTAATTTACCACCTTCACAAGTGCCGTCTCAGTGCTATGATGGGGTCTAAAACCAGACTGAAGCATTTCGTATACATTGTTTTCCTTCAGGAAGGCAGTGAGTTGCTGCGCAACAGCCTTCTCTAAAAATTTTGAGAGGAATGGAAGATTCGATATAGGCCGATAGTTTTTTTATATTTTCTGGGTCAATGTTTGGCTTTTTCAAGAGAGGCTTTATTACTGCCACTTTTAGTGAGTTTGGTACACATCCAGTGGATAGAGAGCCGTTTATTATGTTCAACATAGGAGGGCCAAACACAGGAAGCAGCTCTTTCAGTAGTTTAGTTGGAATAGGGTATGCAGCTTGAAGGTTTAGAGGCCATGATTATTTTCATCATTGTGTCAAGAGATATAGTACTAAAACACTTGAGCGTCTCTCTTGATCCTAGGTCCTGGCAGAGTTGTGCAGACTCAGGACAACTGAGGTTTGGAGGAATATGCAGGTTTAAAGAGGAGTCCGTAATTTGCTTTCTAATAATCATAATCTTCTCCTCAAAGAAGTTCATGAATGTATTACTGCTGAAGTGAAAGCCATCCTCTCTTGGGGAATGCTGCTTTTTAGTAGCTTTGCGACAGTATCAAAAAGGAATTTTGGATTGTTCTTATTTTCCTCAATTAAGTTAGAAAAATAGGACGATCGAGCAGCAGTAAGGGCTCTTTGGTACTGCACGGTACCGTCTTTCCAAGCTAGTCGGAAGACTTCCAGTTTGGTGTGGCGCCATTTCCGTTCCAATTTTCTGGAAGCTTGCTTCAGAGCTTGGGTATTTTCTGTGTACCAGGGAGCTAGTTTCTTATGAGACATTTTTTTAGTTTTTAGGGGTGCAACTGCATCTAGGGTATTACGCAAGGTTAAATTGAGATCCTCAGTTAGGTGGTTAACTGATTTTTGTCCTCTGGCGTCCTTGGGTAGGCAGAGGGAGTCTGGAAGGGCATCAAGGAATCTTTGTGTTGTCTGTGAATTTATAGCACGACTTTTGATGGTCCTTGGTTGGGGTCTGAGCAGATTATTTGTTGCGATTGCAAACGTAATAAAATGGTGGTCCGATAGTCCAGGATTAGATCCAGGGAGTCCTTGTCTCTTCAGGAAAGGTCCAGTTATGAGATGTAGTGGAGGACAGGATTTTATAGAGACCTTCTCAATCTGCCCTCCTAGGAACAACTAAATCTCAAACTGGAATGAGGGCTCTGTTATCCCCCAATTAAGTAGAGCCTGTGATTGGCTGGCCCTGTTCAGCTGACTTTGTTCCCTGGCAACCTGGTCCCTAACACTAACAATAGGGTCAGGCTGAGGCAGGGGATGGTAGCCTACCTCAGCAAGTAAAAGCTACAAAGGTTTGTGCCTCTCCCAGGGCCGAGAGGAGGAGGCATCGTTTTCAACAGCATATATCGGAAATGGAAGAGTACTGTGTTTACCATGTGTAGTGCTGAACGATTAGTCTTTTTTGAAGTTGTTTCCCTTTGATTATTTAAAGAAAAGAAGAGAAAAGAAATAATCACGTTTTTTGGTTTCGATTTGTATTGTATTTTTTTATATATATATTTTACATTAAATGTGTTATGAAATAATAACATTAGAATGATTTTAGAGCTTTTTAATGGAAATTCAAAATAAAAAAATTGTGAACACTTCAATTACCAAAACATTGAAAATATTGCATTGTCTCTTTCAGGTCCACATTGGGTAGACATCAAAAGAGAAACAAGAAATTACTATGAAATAATACAATATTCCAGTCATCATCTCTGCTCAGGCAATATCAGCCAGCCAGCCAGCCAGCCAGACTGACCATCTAAGGATATCTCTGTGCACCCCATACGGTACTGTCTGTAGTCATGCTATTTAGCTAGGCTAGCCTGCCTAAGTATGCTGCAGAGCTGTCTGAGGAAATCATTTAGCTTATTCTTCAAAGTAGATAAGGTATACTTTTGTGAAACTTAATCTCTGCTTACAGTAAACCCGTGGAAATTCCATTCCAAAGTGAAAGCTCTACAGGTGCCAGACTGTGGTTTTCTTCTGAAGCATCTTAAGCTGCGGTCTATATACGGGCCCAGGAATTACATATGGTTTGAAAGTCACGCAAGGTGAGTAAGGTTTTGGTCTGAGGGCACATGAGTACATGTGCTTTCGTGTTTTCGTGTGTTCGTGTGTGTGGATGTGTTTATATTGTTGTTTATTCTGTTGTTTGGTAAACACAGCTTGATCATAATGTTGTAATCCCTAATTCCAGGTATTTACCCAAATTGTAAGCATCGCCGAGCCTGTGACGTGCTGACAGAGTCCTGTTTATTCTCTCTCTATTTCGCACAAATATTTGTCTGTAGATCTTCTTCTTTCTGTCTGTCTCTGTCTGTCTGTCAGTAACCAGGTTTCCATCCTTTTATTGAGAGTAAAGTACATGTCGGATAAAAAAATAAAAAATCACGACAAAGCCTGATGGAAACAACAAATGTGTAGGTAAACTTTCCAAATGTCAACAAAACAAAATATGCCAGACAAGATGGGATCTTTTTATCTTTAAATATGAAAACAATTACGGTGGAAACGACATGGTTGCATTGGAGAGGGTCAAAAGACGAGGCTGGCCCATAAAACCGCAATGAACTTCTACAGATGCACCATTGAGAGCATCCTGTCAGGCTGTATCACCGCCTGGTACGGCAATTACACCGTCCGCAATCGCAAGGCTCTCTAGAGGGTGGTGCGGTCAGCTCAACGTATCACAGCGGACACACTGCCTGCCCTCCAGGACATCTACAGCACCCGGTGTCACAGGAAGAAGATCATCAACGACCTCAGCCACCTGAGCCATGGCCTGTTCACCCCGCTACCATCTAGAAGGTCATTAAGGACCTCAGGCACCTGTACCACGCCCTGTTCACCCCGATACCATCTAGAAGGTCATCAAGGACCTCAGCCACCCGAGCCACGGCCTGTTCACCCCGCTACCATCTGGAAGGTCATTAAGGACCTCAGCCACCTGAGCCACGGCCTGTTCACCCCGCTACCATCTAGAAGGTCATTAAGGACCTCAGCCACCTGAGCCACGGCCTGTTCACCCTGCTACCATCTGGAAGGTCATTAAGGACCTCAGCCACCTGAGCCACTGCCTGTTCACCCTGCTACCATCTGGAAGGTCATTAAGGACCTCAGCCACCTGAGCCACGGCCTGTTCACCCCGCTACCATCTGGAAGGTCATTAAGGACCTCAGCCACCTGAGCCACGGCCTGTTCACCCCGCTACCATCTAGAAGGTCATTAAGGACCTCAGCCACCTGAGCCATGGCCTGTTCACCCCGCTACCATCTAGAAGGTCATTAAGGACCTCAGCCACCTGAGCCACGGCCTGTTCACCCCGCTACCATCTAGAAGGTCATTAAGGACCTCAGCCACCTGAACCACGGCCTGTTCACCCCGCTACCATCTGGAAGGTCATTAAGGACCTCAGCCACCCGAGCCACGGCCTGTTCACCCCGCTACCATCTAGAAGGTCATTAAGGACCTCAGCCACCTGAGCCACGGCCTGTTCACCCCGCTACCATCTAGAAGGTCATTAAGGACCTCAGCCACCTGAGCCACGGCCTGTTCACCCCGCTACCATCTAGAAGGTCATTAAGGACCTCAGCCACCTGAACCACGGCCTGTTCACCCCGCTACCATCTAGAAGGTCATTAAGGACCTCAGCCACCTGAGCCACGGCCTGTTCACCCCGCTACCATCTAGAAGGTCATTAAGGACCTCAGCCACCTGAGCCACGGCCTGTTCACCCAGCTACCATCTGGAAGGTCATTAAGGACCTCAGCCACCTGAGCCACGGCCTGTTCACCCCGCTACCATCTAGAAGGTCATTAAGGACCTCAGCCACCTGAGCCATGGCCTGTTCACCCCGCTACCATCTAGAAGGTCATTAAGGACCTCAGCCACCTGAGCCATGGCCTGTTCACCCTGCTACCATCTAGAAGGCGGAGACAGTACAAGTGCATCAAAGCTATGGCTGAGAGACTGAAAAACAACACAATGTAACTCCAAGTCAATCACACTTCTGTGAAATCAAACGTTCCACTTAGGAAGCAACACTATCTGACAATACATTTCACATGCTGTTGTGCAAATGGAATAGACAACAGGTGGAAATTACAGACAATTAGCAAGACACCCCCAATAATGGAGTGGTTCTGCAGGCTGTGACTACAGACCACTTCTCAGTTCCTATGCTTCCTGGCTGATGTTTTGGTCACTTTTGAATGCTGGCGGTGCTTTCACTCTAGTGGTAGCATGAGACAGAGTCTACAACCCACACAAGTGGTTCAGGTAGTGCAGCTCATCCAGGATGGCACATCAATGCAAGCTGTGGCAAGAAGGTTTGCTGTGACTGTCAGCGTAGTGTCCAGAGCATGGAGATGCTACCAGGAGACAGGCTAGTACATCAGGAGACGTGGAGGAGGCCATAGGAGGGCAACAGCCCAGCAGCAGGACCGCTACCTCCGCCTTTGTGCAAGGAGGAGCAGGAGGAGCACTGCCAGAGCCCTGCAAAATGACCTCCAGCAGGCCACAAATGTGCATGTGTCTGCTCAAACGGTCAGAAACAGACTCCATGAGAGTGGTATGAGGGCCCGACGTCCACAGGTGGGGGTTGTGCTTACAGCCCAACACCGTACAGGACGTTTGGCATTTGCCAGAGAACACCAAGATTGGCAAATTCGCCACTAGCGCCCTGTGCTCTTCACAGATGAAAGCAGGTTCACACTGAGCACATGTGACAGACGTGACAGAGTCTGGAGACGCCGTGGAGAACGTTCTGCTGCCTGCAACATCCTCCAGCATGACCGGTTTGGCGGTGGGTCAGTCATGGTGTGGGGTGGCATTTCTTTGGGGGGCCGCACAGCCCTCCATGTGCTCGCCAGAGGTAACCTGACTGCCATTAGGTACTGAGATGAGATCCTCAGACCCCTTGTGAGGCCATATGCTTGTGCGGTTGGCTCTGGGTTCCTCCTAATGCAAGACAATGCTAGACCTCATGTGGCTGGAGTGTGTCAGCAGTTCCTGCAAGAGGAAGGCATTGATGCTATGGACTGGCCCGCCTGTTCCCCAGACCTGAATCCAATTGAGCACATCTGGGACATCATGTCTCGCTCCATCCACCAACGCCACGTTGCACCACAGACTGTCCAGGAGTTGGCGGATGCTTTAGTCCAGGTCTGGGAGGAGATCCCTCAGGAGACCATCTGCCACCTCATCAGGAGCATGCCCAGGTGTTGTAGGAAGGTCATACAGGCACGTGGAGGCCACACACACTACTGAGCCTCATTTTGACTTGTTTTAAGGACATTACATCAAAGTTGGATCAGCCTGTAGTGTGGTTTTCCACTTTAATTTTGAGTGTGACTCCAAATCCAGACCTCCATGGGTTGATAAATTTGATTTCCATTGATAATTTTTGTGTGATTTTGTTGTCAGCACATTCAACAATGTAAAGAAAAAAGTATTTAATAAGAATATTTTATTCATTCAAATCTAGGATGTGTTATTTTAGTGTTCCCTTTATTTTTTTGAGCAGTGTATATATATATATATATATATATATATGTATTTGTATTTATTTATCTGTCTGAAATTTTCTGTGTAGGACCCCCCCCCTCCCTCCCCTCCTCCTCTGAGTAGGACCCCCCATCTTCACACAAATATAGGTCTGGGTACAGTTCATACACAATGTGTCAGCTACCTACAGTTAGAAGTTAAAGTTAGACCCATTTCGAAATGGATCTGTAGCTTTCCCACCCAGCCAGTTATGCATCAATAAACATACATTTGAAATTGGAGTCATCGAGAGCATACATTTTCATACTTCTTCCTACTGGTGCCCCGTGTGAATAAGAAATCTGTTCTGAATGGGCCAGATGACAGTCAGACCTGTTCCGAATGGGCCAGATGACAGTCAGACCTGTTCCGAATGGGCCAGATGACAGTCAGACCTGTTCCGAATGGGCCAGATGACAGTCAGACCTGTTCCGAATGGGCCAGATGACAGTCATACCTGTTCCCAATGGGCCAGTTGACAGTCAGACCTGTTCCGAATGGGCCAGATGACAGTCAGACCTGTTCCGAATGGGCCAGATGACAGTCAGACCTGTTCCGAATGGGCCAGATGACAGTCAGACCCATTCTGGTTCGGATCCAAGAGAACCGTTCAGATCAAATCAATCAAATCAAATTGTGTTTGTCACAAGCTTCGTAAAACAACAAGTGTAGACTAGTGAAATGCTTACTTACGGGCTCTTCCCAACAATGCAGAGAGAACTAAAGCAAAATAATAGAAAAATTACACAATGAATAAACACACAATGAGTAACGATAACTTGGCTATATGCACAGGGTACCAGTACTGAGTCGATGTGCAGGGGTACGAGGTAATAACTTGGCTATATGCACAGGGTACCAGTACTGAGTCGATGTGCAGGGGTACGAGGGCTATATGCACAGGGTATACTGAGTCGATGTGCAGCTAATATGCTATATGCAGGGTACCAGTACTGAGTCGATGTGCAGGGGTACGAGGTAATAACTTGGCTATATGCACAGGGTACCAGTACTGAGTCGATGTGCAGGGTACCAGTACTGAGTCGATGTGCAGGGGTAATAACTTGGCTATATGCACAGGGTACCAGTACTGAGTCGATGTGCAGGGGTACGAGGTAATAACTTGGCTATATGCACAGGGTACCAGTACTGAGTCTATGTACAGGGGTACGAGGTAATAACTTGGCTATATACACAGGGTACCAGTACTGAGTCGATGTGCAGGGGTACGAGGTAATAACTTGGCTATATACACAGGGTACCAGTACTGAGTCGATGTGCAGGGGTACGAGGTAATAACTTGGCTATATGCACAGGGTACCAGTACTGAGTCGATGTGCAGGGGTACGAGGTAATAACTTGGCTATATACACAGGGTACCAGTACTGAGTCGATGTGCAGGGGTACGAGGTAATAACTTGGCTATATGCACAGGGTACCAGTACTGAGTCGATGTGCAGGGGTACGAGGTAATAACTTGGCTATATGCACAGGGTACCAGTACTGAGTCGATGTGCAGGGGTACGAGGTAATAACTTGGCTATATACACAGGGTACAGGTACCGAGTCGATGTGCAGGATAACGAGGTAATTGAGGTAGATATGTACATATACTGTAGGTGATGAAGTGATTAGGCAACAGGAGAGAGAATTAACAGCAGCAGCATCGTATGTGATGAGTCAAAACAGTGCAAAAAGGGTCAATGCAGATATTCTGTCTAGCTATTGGTTAACTATTTGACTAACTATTTAGCAGTCTTATGGGTTGGGGGTAGAAGCTGTTCAGGGTCCTTTTTGCTTCCAGACTTGGTGCATCGTTACCGCCTGCCGTGCAGTAGCAGGGTGAACAGTCTATGACGTGGGTGGCTGGAGTCTGACAATTTTTAGGGGCTTTTTTTCCTGACACCGCCTGGACAGCTGGGGACCACATGAGCCTCACTGGGCATGTGCAGAACACCTCTGTCTGATTACAACAGAGCTCTGTTAGATTGAATTCTGCTTCAGACACACACACACACGTACACGCACACACACACACACACACCGTACACACACACGTACACACACGTACACACACACACACACGTACACACACACACACGTACACACACACACACACGCACACACACACACACGTACACACACACACACACACATACGTACACACACACACGTACTATACAGTGCCCTCCAAAATACACCCAAGACACGAAATGGAGGGTAAAAAGGCAAATATAACAAAGCATTCAGATGTTTGTGTGTCTGGGATTCCTTCAGATGAATGGTCCATAAAGACAAAGACAGGTCATTGTGTAAGGTATTTCACTCCGTTTATATTATTCCCTTCACACAGATGAGCAGCTAGCTAACGTTTTCCCGTCATCTCATGAAGGTTGCATGAGACAGGTAGTCTTTATACCAGACCAGCAAGGTATCACGGTCTGACTTCGGTATTCGACGTTTGTCCATTGGTTAAGGTTAACCAGTGGACAAAGGTTAGGTTAAGTTTAAGAATGAATTCCAACTGGTTAAGGTTTGAGTTAAAACAGAAACAAGGAAAACAAGTGCCTAGCACTGGGATTCAGAGCCCGAGCGTGCGGTTTAGGCTCTTCCTCTATCCCCAATACCCGGGCCTAGCAAGACACACAAGCCCTACTAGATGGTAATAGGTGTTCACGTTGCCCCTGGTGGACAGTATTGAAGACATCTCCCTACTAGATGGTAATAGGTGCTCACGTAGCCCCTAGTGGACGGTATTGAAGACATCTCCCTACTAGATGGTAATAGGTGCTCACGTTGCCCCTAGTGGACGGTATTGAAGACATCTCCCTACTAGATGATAATAGGTGCTCACGTTGCCCCTAGTGGACGGTATTGAAGACATCTCCCTACTAGATGGTAATAGGTGCTCACGTTGCCCCTAGTGGACAGTATTGAAGGCATCTCCCTACTAGATGGTAATAGGTGCTCACGTTGCCCCTAGTGGACAGTATTGAAGGCATCTCCCTACTAGATGGTAATAGGTGCTCACGTTGCCCCTAGTGGACGATATTGAAGGCATCTCCCTACTAGATGGTAATAGGTGCTTACATTGCCCCTAGTGGATGATATTGTTGTGGGGGACTTGATTCCATTCAGCTACAAGAGCATTAGTGATGTCGGGCACTGATGTTGGGCGATTAGGCCTGACTCGTAGTCGGCGTTTCAATTCATCCCAAACGGGTTCAATGGGGTTGAAGTCAGGGCTCTGTGCAGGCCAGTCAAGTTATTCCAAACTGATCTCAAACAAACCATGTCAATAGGGACCTCGCTTTGTGCATTGGGGCATTGCCACGCTTAAACAGGAAAGAGCCTTCCCTAAACTGTTGCCACAAATTTGGAAGCACAGAATCATCTAGAATGTCATTGTATGCTGTAGCGTTAAAATTTCCCTTCACTGGAACTAAGGGGCCCGAACCATGAAAAACAGCCCCAGACCATTATTCCTCTTCCACCAAACTTTACAGTTGACACTATGCATTTGGGCAGGTAGCGTTGTCCTGGCATCCGCCAAATCTAGATTCATCACTCCAGAGAATGCGTTTCCACTGCCCCAGAGTCCAATGGCTGCAAGCTTACAGATTCACATGTGAAATTTGCAGTTTCACATATAAAAAATATATAATTTGCAAGATCACATGGAAGAAAACACCACATGTGAAAATCAATAATTTCAGATTCACATGTGTGTTTGAAATAATGTTCTCCTCACATGTGAAAAGATGAGATGTTTCCACCAGTGTGGTGACCACATGTAAATAAATGAGGAACAAGGGAACCATTGTGCAGCACATTTTGCGGGAACAGTGTACAGAATAATGTTTCGGGGGTTTAATGGATACATTCGAATGGCGACATAGTTCTGCTGTATTAAAATCACTGCATGTCACACCCTGATCTGGTTCACCTGTTCTTGTGCTTGTCTCCACCCCCTCCAGGTGTCGCTTATTTTCCCCAGTGTATATATCCCTGTGTTTCCTGTCTCTCTGTGCCAGTTTGTTTCTAGTACTCCTGCTTTCGAACCTTGCCTGTCCTGACTCTGTACCCGCCTGCCTGACCACTCTGCCTGTTCTGACTACCAGCCTATCGCCTGGTACTGTTTTGGACTCTGACATGGTGTCTGACCCCTGCCTGGCCTGATCTCGAGACTTCCTATCCCCTGTACTGTTTTGGACTCTGACATGGTGTCTGACCCCTGCCTTGCCTGACCACGATACTTCCTATCCCCCTGTACTGTTTTGGACTCTGACATGGTGTCTGACCCCTGCCTGGCCTGACCTCGAGACTTCCTATCCCCTTGTACTGTTTTGGACTCTGACATGGTTTCTGACCCCTGCCTGGCCTGACCTCGAGACTTCCTATCGCCTGGTACTGTTTTGGACTCTGACATGGTTTCTGACCCCTGCCTGGCCTGACCTCGAGACTTCCTATCGCCTGGTACTGTTTTGGACGCTGATATGGTTTCTGACCCCTGCCTGGCCTGACCTTGAGACTTCCTATCCCCTGGTACTGGCCTGACCTCGAGACTTCCTATCGCCTGGTACTGGCCTGACCTCGAGACTTCCTATCGCCTGGTACTGGCCTGACCTCGAGACTTCCCTGGTACTGGCCTGACCTCGCCTGGTACTGGCCTGACCTCGAGACTTCCTATCGCCTGGTACTGGCCTGACCTCGAGACTTCCTATCGCCTGGTACTGGCCTGACCTCGAGACTTCCTATCGCCTGGTACTGGCCTGACCTCGAGACTTCCTATCGCCTGGTACTGTTTTGGACGCTGATATGGTTTCTGACCCCTGCCTGGCCTGACCTTGAGACTTCCTATCCCCTGGTACTGGCCTGACCTCGAGACTTCCTATCGCCTGGTACTGGCCTGACCTCGAGACTTCCTATCGCCTGGTACTGGCCTGACCTCGAGACTTCCTATCGCCTGGTACTGGCCTGACCTCGAGACTTCCTATCGCCTGGTACTGGCCTGACCTCGAGACTTCCTATCGCCTGGTACTGGCCTGACCTCGAGACTTCCTATCGCCTGGTACTGGCCTGACCTCGAGACTTCCTATCGCCTGGTACTGGCCTGACCTCGAGACTTCCTATCGCCTGGTACTGTTTGGACTCTGACCTGGTTTATGAATTCTCCCCTGTCCCAGACCTGCCTTTGACTCCTCTCTTGTTATAATAAATATCGGAGCTCAACAATCTGCCTCCTGTGTCTGCATTTGCGTCTCGCCTTGTCTCCTTATGCTGCATTTGTGGACTTACTAATGCCTCTTGACCTTAGTTCAACTGTCGTAACCTATCAGAACCCACCATATAAGCTTACTCACCATATAAGCTTGTTTGTAAATAACCTAAATGTAAAAATAAAAATAATAATTAAAAAGCTGTAGAAGATAAACCCATTGTTAAAACGATATGTTGACGTCGTGGTGGACAGTCCTTCCATGCATAGTGTAGTCTAGGGATTTGACCTCCCTCTTTCCTGGTAATTTTCCATATCTTTGATTATGTTACTCTGTCCTTTGCTTTCGCTGGCTTCTCTTCAGTTGCCAGTTTTGGCACATTCATACCATTAACATAACAACCTGCGTCCCACAGCTGGTTTGCCTCTGAAGCTAACCAGGGTCGGTCCTAGTTGGTCCCTGGATGGGAGACCAGATGTAGCTTGTGAAAAAGAAAGAAAAAAAAAACATTTATAAATGAAAAATGTCCATGTAAAAACCATTTAAAAAATGGTTACTCATTTTTTTTTTTTATTGATTGTTTCACACGTGTACTAAAATGTCAGGGTCTGTCTCCTTGTCTATATACATTTACATTTACATTTAAGTCATTTAGCAGACGCTCTTATCCAGAGCGACTTACAAATTGGTGCATTCACCTTATATGTCTTCGTGTGCTGTTAACACTGTGTTTGTAAACCTGTAGTGGTGGAAGGAGAGGTTGTAGTGGTGGAAGGAGAGGTTGTAGTGGTGGAAGGAGAGGTTGTAGTGGTGGAAGGAGAGGTTGTAGTGGTGGAAGGAGAGGTTGTAGTGGTGGAAGGAGAGGTTGTATTCTATGTACTTGCCTCACTGTGGGTGTGTGCATTTCCATCATGTTGACATACTGTATACGTGTGCTCAGTTTCCTCATTTACACGCAGCAGGATTTACACAGGGAACTGACCCTGAATAGTAGCTGACATTTGAACCCTAGGATAGTAGGGCATGTGCTTACCAACTGGCAGGTGTCTTCATTACGCGCAGCAGGGTTTCCACAGGGAACTGACCCTGAATAGTAGCTGACATTTGAACCCTAGGATAGTAGGGCATGTGCTTACCAACTGGCAGGTGTCTTCATTACGCGCAGCAGGGTTTCCACAGGGAACTGACCCTGAATAGTAGCTGACATTTGAACCCTAGGATAGTAGGGCATGTGCTTACCAACTGGCAGGTGTCTTCATTACGCGCAGCAGGGTTTCCACAGGGAACTGACCCTGAATAGTAGCTAACATTTGAACCCTAGGATAGTAGGGCATGTGCTTACCAACTGGCAGGTGTCTTCATTACGCGCAGCAGGGTTTCCACAGGGAACTGACCCTGAATAGTAGCTAACATTTGAACCCTAGGATAGTAGGGCAGGTGCTTACCAACTGGCAGGTGTCTTCACTGACATTTTCAACATGATTGAGTCTGTAATACCAACATGTTTCAAGCAGACCACCATAGTCCCTGTGCCCAAGAACAATAAGGCAACCTGCCTAAATGACTACAGACCGTCCGTAGGCATGAAGTGCTTTGAAAGGCTGGTCATGGCTCACATCAACACCATTATCCAAGAAACCCTAGAATCCCACTCCAATTTGCATACCGCCCCAACAGATCCACAGATGATGCAATCTCTATTGCACTCCACACTGCCCTTTCACACCTGGACAAAGGGAAACACATGTGAGAATGATGTTCATTGTCTACAGCTCAGCGTTCAACACCATAGTGTCCTCAAAGCTCATCACTAAGCTAAGGACCCTGGGACTAAACACCTCCCTCTGCAACTGGATCCTGGACTTCCTGACGGAATGGGAAACGTGTTAACATTGCCAAAGCAAGTGAGGTAGATACAATAGAAAAGTGAAATAAACAATAAATATTAACAGTAAACATTACACATACAGAAGTTTCAAAACAATAAAGACATTACAAATGTCATATTACGTATATATACCGTGTTGCAACGATGTACAAATGGTTAAGGGTACACAAGGGAAAATAAATAAGCATAAATATGGGTTGTATTTACAATGGTGTGTGTCCTTTTCTCGTGGCAACAGGTCACAAATCTTGCTGCTGTGATGGAACACTGTGGAATTTCACCCAGTAGATATGGGAGTTTATCAAAATTGGGTTTGTTTTCGATTTCTTTGTGGATCTGTGTAATCTGGGGGAAATATGTCTCTCTAATATGGTCATACATTGGGCAGGAGGTTAGGAAGTGCAGCTCAGTTTTCACCTCATTTTGTGGGCAGTGTGCCCATAGCCTGTCTTCTCTTCAGAGCCATGTCTGCCTACGGCGGCCTTTCTCAATAGCAAGGCAATGCTCACTGAGTCTGGACATAGTCAAAGCTCTCCTTAAGTTTGGGTCAGTCACAGTGGTCAGGTATTCTGCCACTGTGTACTCTCTGTTTAGGGTCAAATAGCATTCTAGTTTGCTGTTTTTTTAAATAATTCTTTCCAATGTGTCAAGTAATTATCTTTTTGTTTTCTCATGATTTGGTTGGGTCTAATTGTGCTGCTGTCCTGGGGCTCTGTGGGGTTTGTTTGTGTTTGTCTCTCTCACACAGAGACACACACACTTCACACAGTAACTCTGCCCATGTGTATACCCACCCACTCCCACTCCCTGCAAACATCAGACCACCCCACTCCGTGCTCTGTGTCAGGGGTCTCCAGTGACAAAGGTTGTGTGTGGGGGTGTGAACATGGCCTTTGGGTGGTTTAGGGTTTCATCCACTATGTGGGGAAGGGGGAGATTAAGTTTTCCTCTCTGGGGAGAGGGTGAAAAGGACAGGAGAGGGGGAGAGGGCGGAAGGGTTAGTGAACTCTGTAGAATGAGCACAGAAGTCTCTGCTACTGAAGTTCTCGCCATAGATACCATACTGCTACTGTGTCAATAGTCAAATCAAATCAAATGTTACTTGTCACATGCTTTGTAAACAATGGGGGTAGACTAACAGTCTAAGTCTAGGGTAACAGTGTAATGCTTACTTACAGGTCTATTTCCAACAGAGCTACAGATAAATATAAAAATACATCAAATAAAAACAGAAATAGTGACACGTAGAAGAAATACACAGTAAATAACAAGTAACAATGATGAGTCAAAATAACAACACGGCTATATACAGGAAGTAGATAACAACGTGGCTTTATACAGGAAGTAGATAACAACATGGCTATATACAGGAAGTAGATAACAACGTGGCTTTATACAGGAAGTAGATAACAACATGGCTATATACAGGAAGGAGATAACAACGTGGCTTTATACAGGAAGTAGATAACAACGTGGCTATACACAGGAAGTAGATAACAATGTGGCTTTATGCATGAAGTAGATAACAACATGACTATATACAGGAAGTAGATAACAACGTGGCTATATACAGGAATTAGATAACAACGTGGCTATATACAGGAAGTAGATAGCAACGTGGCTTTATACAGGAAGTAGATAACAACATGGCTATATACTAGAAGTAGATAACAACATGGCTATATACAGGAAGTAGATAACAATGTGGCTTTATACAGGAAGTAGATAGCAACGTGGCGTTATACAGGAAGTAGATAGCAACGTGGCTTTATACAGGAAGTAGATAACAACATGGCTATATACAGGAAGTAGATAACAATGTGGCTATATACAGGAAGTAGATAACAATGTGGCTATATACAGGAAGTAGATAACAACGTGGCTATATACAGGAAGTAGATAACAACGTGGCTATATACAGGAAGTAGATAACGATGTGGCTATATACAGGAAGTAGATAGCAACGTGGCTTTATACAGGAAGTAGATAACAACATGGCTATATACTAGAAGTAGATAACAACATGGCTATATACAGGAAGTAGATAACAATGTGGCTTTATACAGGAAGTAGATAACAACATCATTATATACAGGAAGTAGATAACAACATGGCTATATACAGGAAGTAGACAACAATGTGGATATATACAGGAAGTGGATGACAATGTGGTTTTATACAGGAAGTAGATAACAACATGGCTATATACAGGAAGTAGATAGCAACGTGGCTATATGCAGGAAGTAGATAACAACGTGGCTATATGCAGGAAGTAGATAACAACGTGGCTATATACAGGAAGTAGATAACAACGTGGCTATATACAGGAAGTAGATAACAACATGGCTATATACAGGAAGTGGATAAGTGGATAGGTGGAGCAGTAGTAGTAGCATAGGTAGAGCAGTAGCATAGGTGGAGCAGTAGCAGTAGCATAGGTAGAGCAGTAGCAGTAGCATAGGTAGAGCAGTAGCATAGGTGGAGCAGTAGCAGTAACACAGGTAGAGCAGTAACGTAAGTGGAGCAGTAGAATCTGCATAGGTAGAGCAGTAGCAGTAGCATAGGTGGAGCAGTAGCATAGGTAGAGCAGTAGCATAGGTGGAGCAGTAGCAGTAGCATAGGTGGAGCAGTAGCATAGGTAGAGCAGTAGCAGTAGCATAGGTGGAGCAGTAGCATAGGTAGAGCAGTAGCATAGGTGGAGCAGTAGCAGTAGCATAGGTGGAGCAGTAGCATAGGTAGAGCAGTAGCATAGGTGGAGCAGTAGCAGTAGCATAGGTGAAGCAGCAGCATAGGTGGAGCATTAGCAGCGGCATAGGTGGAGCAGTAGCATAGGTGGAGCAGTAGAATCAGCATACGTGGAGCAGTAGATTCAGCATAGGTAGAGCAGTATCAGTAGCATAGGTAGAGCAGTAGCATAGGTGGAGCAGTTGCAGTAGCATAGGTGAAGCAGCAGCATAGGTGGAGCAGTAGCAGCAGCATAGGTGGAGCAGTAGCATAGGTGGAGCAGTAGATTCAGCATAGGTGGAGCAGTAGCAGTAGCATATGTGGAGCAGTATCATAGGTAGAACAGTAGCATAGGTAGAGCAGTATCATAGGTGGAGCAGTAGCATCAGCATAGGTAGAGCAGTAGCAGCAGCATAGGTAGAGCAGTAGCAGCAGCATAGGTGGAGCAGTTGCAGTAGCATAGGTGGAGCAGTAGCAGCAGCATAGGTGGAGCAGCAGCATAGGTGGAGCAGTTGAATCAGCACAGGTGGAGCAATAGCAGTAGCATAGGTGGAGCAGCAGCATAGGTGGAGCAGTTGAATCAGCATAGGTGGAGCAGCAGCATAGGTTAGGTGGAGCAGTAGCATAGGTGGAGCAGTTGATCAGCATAGGTGGAGCAGTAGCAGCAGCATAGGTGGAGCAGTAGCAGTATTATAGGTGGAGCAACAGCATAAGTGGAGCAGTATCAGTAGCATAGATGGAGCAGTAGCAGCAGCATAAACAGAGCAGTATCATAGGTAGAGCAGTAGCAGTAGCATGGGTAGAGCAGTAGCATAGGTAGAGCAGTATCATAGGTGGAGCAGTAGAATCAGCATAGGTAGAGCAGTAGCAGCAGCATAGGAGGAGCAGTAGCAGCAGCATAGGTAGAGCAGTAGCAGCAGCATAGGTAGAGCAGTAGCAGTAGCATAGGTGGAGCAGTAGCATCAGCATAAGTAGAGCAGTAGCAGCAGCATAGGTGGAGCAGTAGCAGTAGGTAGAGCAGTAGCATAGGTAGAGCAGTATCATAGGTAGAGCAGTAGCAGTAGCATAGGTAGAGCAGTATCATAGGTAGAGCAGTAGCAGTAGCATAGGTGGAGCAGTATCATAGGTAGAGCAGTAGCAGTAGCATAGGTGGAGCAGTATCATAGGTAGAGCAGTAGCATAGGTAGAGCAGTATCATAGGTGGAGCAGTAGCAGTAGCATAGGTGGAGCAGTATCATAGGTAGAGCAGTAGAATCATTATAGGTGGAGCAGTAGCAGTATCAGAGGTAGAGCAGTAGATTCAGCATAGGTGGAGCAGTAGCAGTTGCAAGGGTAGAGCAGTATCATAGGTGGAGCAGTAGAATCAGCATAGGTGGAGCAGTCTCATAGGTGGTCCAGTGTGTGTGAGTGTATGGGAAGAGTCCAGTGTGTGTGTGTGTGTATGGGAAGAGTCCAGTGTTTGTGTATGGGTAGTCCAGTGTGTGTGTGCCTAGAGTCAGTGTAAGAGCGTTCGTTCAAACAAGGGTCAATGCGTGTAGTTCGGGTAGCTTCCCGATTAGCTATTTAGCAGTCTTGTTTAGCAGTGTGATGGCTTTGGGTGGAAGCGGTAGCAGAGTGAACAGTCTATGACTAGGGTGGCTGGAGTCTTTGACATTTCTTAGGGCCTTCCTCTGACACCGCCTGGTAGAGGACCTGGATCGCAGGGAGCTTGGCTCCAGTGACGTACTTAGCCGTATTCACCACCTTGTGTAACGCCTTGCGATCGGGTGCCTTGCAGTTGCCATACCAAGCGGGGACCGAGGAACTTGAAGCTCCTGACCCGCTCCACTACAGCCTTGTCGATGTGGATGGGGGCGTGCTCGTCCCTCCGTTTCCTGTAGTCCATGATCAATTCCTTGGTCTTGCTGACGTTGAGGGAGAGATTGTTGTCCTAGCACCACACTGCCAGGTCTCTGACTTCCTCCCTATAGGCTGCCTCATCATCATCGGTGATCAGGCCTACCACTGTTGTGTCATCTGCAAACTTAGTGATGGTGTTGGAGTCGTGCCTGGCCATGCAGTCATGGGTGAACAGGGAGTACAGGAAGGGACGGAGCATGCACCCCTGTGGAGCTCCAGTGTTGAGGATCAGCATGGCAGATGTGTTGCTACCTACCCTCACCACCTGGGGGTGGCCCTTCAGGAAGTCCAGGATCCAGTTGCAGATGGAGGTGTTTAGTCCCAGGGTCCATAGCTTAGTGTTGAGCTTTGAGGACACTATGGTGTTGAACGCTGAGCTGTAGTCAAGGAATAGCATTCTCACATGTGTTCCTTTTGTCCAGGTGGGAAAGTGCAGTGTGGAGTGCAATAGAGATTGCATCATCTGTGGATCTGTTTGGGTGGTATGCAAATGGGAGTGGGTCTAGGGTTTCTGGGTTAATGGTGTTCATGTGAGCCATTACCAACCTTTCAAAGCACTTCATGCCTACAGACGTGAGTGCTACGGGTCTGTAGTCATTTAGGCAGGTTGCCTTTGTGTTCTTGGGCACAGGGACTATGGTGGTCTGCTTGAAACATGTTGGTATTACAGACTCAATCAGGGACATGTTGAAAATGTCAGTCAAGACACCTGCCAGTTGGTCAGCACATGCCCGGAGCACACGTCCTGGTAATAAGAATGTTAACCTGTTTAAAAGGTCTTACTCACACGGAGAGTGAGATCACACAGTCGTCAGGAACAGCTGGTGCTCTCATGCAGGGGCAGTATTGCTTGCCTTGAATCGAGCATAGAAGGCACTTCCCTCGTCTGGTAGGCTTGATTTGCTGGGTAGCTCGCGGATGGGTATCCCTTTGTAACCTGTTTAGCGTCAGATCCGGCGTAGTAGGTTTTAAACTTAGTCCTGTATTGACTCTTTCCCTGGTTGATGGCATGTTTCTTATGCGTCAGAATTACTGTGCCACTCTTTGAAAGCAGCAGCTCTAGCCTTTAGCTCAGTGCAGACGTTGCCTGGAATTCATCTGGTTGAGATGTGTTTGTATAGTCACCGTGGGGACGACGTCATCGATGCACTTATTAATGAAGCCTGTGACCGATGTGCTAAACTCCTCAATGTTATTAGATGAATCCTGAACATATTCCAGTCTGTGCTAGTGAAACAGTTTTGTAGCTTAAACGCCTCAATGCCATGGGATGAATCCCGGAACATATTCCAGTCTGTGCTAGCGAAACAGTCCTGTAGCTTAGCATCTGATTCATCGGACCACTACTGTATTGAGCGAGTCACCGGTACTTCCTTGCTTTAGTTTGTAAGCAGGAATCAGTAGGGTAGAGTTATGGTCTGATTTGCAAAATGAAGGGTGAGGGAGGGTCTTGTATGTGTTGCTGTGTGTGGAGTTAAGGTGATCTAGAGTCTAGTTGCACAGGGATAGGTTACAGTGCAATCTATCACCTGGATGTAAGGTGATCTAGAGTTGTGTCACCTCGGGTTGCACAGGTGCCATGCTGTTCTTTTCAAGGTGTAAATAGAATGTGTCAATCTACATTTTCATAATCTATGTATGACATGGATAGGCTACAGTGTAATGTTAAATAAAGTATCATTTGTTTCCCCCTATTCCATTTTCTGCACAAACAGGTGAATACTGCATTGCTATGGAAACCGTCCATCACACCATATTCAGCGGCGGCGTTTCCATGGATACACCATAGAGTGAGGTTGCGGTATGATTGATAACCTCACTGGTCTGCAACCACCCCACCGGTCAGATGACTGGGCACCTTTCCCGATCCTGTTCCCGTTCCACGTAACCTTTCCAAAGAAGCACTTAGTGAACTGGAATATTTACTGCGATTCAATTTCACTAATGACGACTAGAATTTTCTCTGGACGCAGTTTAAAATGAAACCCTTTGGCACTGACAGGTCTCTATCTTTACCTCTGTGAAGACCAACCATGATTCCCAAATGGCACCATAGCCCCTACATAGTCCACTACGTTAGACCAAGGCCCAT
Organism: Oncorhynchus gorbuscha; assembly: GCF_021184085.1. NCBI lineage: Eukaryota > Metazoa > Chordata > Actinopteri > Salmoniformes > Salmonidae > Oncorhynchus > Oncorhynchus gorbuscha. Next base: position 91,737,378 of record NC_060177.1, read on the forward strand.
AGTAGTGCAGTATGTAGACAATAGGGTTCCATTTGGAATGCAATAGAATTCCATTTGGACTGCAATAGGGTTCTATTTGGAATGCAATAGGGTTCCATTTGGAACTCAGATGGGTTCCATTTGGAACTCAGTAGAGTTCCATTTGGAACTCAGTAGGGCTCCATTTGGAACACAGGGCAACAGAGAGTTAGGGTGCAGTTTGAACCTGATACAGTTTGGAATGAGGCCCTGTAATTGCTTTACCATTTCCATGTCTCAACTGGCTCTGCAGTTTGTGTGTGTGTGTGTGTGTGTGTGTGTGTGTGTGTGTGTGTGTGTGTGTGTGTGTGTGTGTGTGTGTGTGTGTGTGTGTGTGTGTGTGTGTGTGTGTGTGTGTGTGTGTGTGTGTGTGTGCAGTGGTGGAAAAAGTACCCAAATGTCATACTTGAGTAAAAGTAAAGGTACATTAACAGAAAATGACTCAAGTAAAAGTGAAAGTCTCCCAGTAAAATACGACCTGAGTAAAAGTGAACGTCTCCCAGTAAAATACGACCTGAGTAAAAGTGAAAGTCTCCCAGTAAAATACGACCTGAGTAAAAGTCTAAAAGTATTTGGTTTTAAAAGTAAATGTAATTTCTCAAATATACTTAAGTATCAAGAGTAAAAGTATCAAACAATTTAAATTCCTTATAGTAAGAAAACCAGACGGCACAATTTTATTTATTTTATTTATTTATTTATTTGGTTTGACAGCTTTGTTTTCCTGTGGGACCAGTGAAGTTCAGGAATGACTTCTGTAGTATATATAGTATTGGCAGGAATGACTTCTGTAGTATATATAGTATTGGCAGGAATGACTTCTGTAGTATATATAGTATTGGCAGGAATTACTTCTGTAGTATATATAGTATTGGCAGGAATGACTTCTGTAGTATATATAGTATTGGCAGGAATGACTTCTGTAGTATATATAGTATGGGCAGGAATGACTTCTGTAGTATATATAGTATTGGCAGGAATTACTTCTGTAGTATATATAGTATTGGCAGGAATTACTTCTGTAGTATATATAGTATTGGCAGGAATGACTTCTGTAGTATATATAGTATTGGCAGGAATGACTTCTGTAGTATATATAGTATTGGCAGGAAGGACTTCTGTAGTATATATAGTATTGGCAGGAATGACTTCTGTAGTATATATAGTATTGGCAGGAAGGACTTCTGTAGTATATATAGTATTGGCAGGAATGACTTCTGTAGTATATATAGTATTGGCAGGAAGGACTTCTGTAGTATATATAGTATTGGCAGGAATGACTTCTGTAGTATATATAGTATTGGCAGGAATGACTTCTGTAGTATATATAGTATTGGCAGGAAGGACTTCTGTAGTATATATAGTATTGGCAGGAATGACTTCTGTTATATATATAGTATTGGCAGGAATGACTTCTGTAGTATATATAGTATTGGCATGAATGACTTCTGTAGTATATATAGTATTGGCAGGAAGGACTTCTGTAGTATATATAGTATGGGCAGGAATGACTTCTGTAGTATATATAGTATTGGCAGGAATGACTTCTGTAGTATATATAGTATTGGCAGGAATTACTTCTGTAGTATATATAGTATTGGCAGGAATGACTTCTGTAGTATATATAGTATTGGCAGGAATGACTTCTGTAGTATATATAGTATTGGCAGGAATGACTTCTGTAGTATATATAGTATTGGCAGGAATGACTTCTGTAGTATATAAAGTATTGGCAGGAAGGACTTCTGTAGTATATATAGTATTGGCAGGAAGGACTTCTGTAGTATATATAGTATTGGCAGGAAGGACTTCTGTAGTATATATAGTACTGGCAGGAATGACTTCTGTAGTATATATAGTACTGGCAGGAATGACTTCTGTAGTATATATAGTACTGGCATAATCAAATCAAATCAAATCAAATTTATTTATATAGCCCTTCGTACATCAGTTGATATCTCAAAGTGCTGTACAGAAACCCAGCCTAAAACCCCAAACAGCAAACAATGCAGGTGTAAAAGCACGGTGGCTAGGAAAAACTATGTGGGGTGGCCAGTCCTCTTCTGGCTGTGCCGGGAAGAGATTATAACAGAACATGACCAAGATGTTCAAATGTTCATAAATGACCAGCATGGTCAAATAATAATAAGGCAGAACAGTTGAAACTGGAGCAGCAGCACAGTCAGGTGGACTGGGGACAGCAAGGAGCCATCATGTCAGGTAGTCCTGGGGCACGGTCCTAGGGCTCAGGTCCTCCGAGAGAGAGAAAGAAAGAGAGAATTAGAGAGAGCATATGTGGGGTGGCCAGTCCTCTTCTGGCTGTGCCGGGTGGAGATTATAACAGAACGTGGCCAAGATGTTCAAATGTTCATAAATGACCAGCATGGTTGAATAATAGTAAGGCAGAACAGTTGAAACTGGAGCAGGAGCATGGCCAGGTGGACTAGGGACAGCAAGGAGTCGTCATGTCAGGTAGTCCTGGGACATGGTCCTAGGGCCCAGGCCAGTTGAAACTGGAGCAGCAGCATGGCCAGGTGGACTGGGGACAGCAAGGAGTCATCATGTCAGGTAGTCCTGGGGCATGGTCCTAGGGCTCAGGTCCTCCGAGAGAGAGAAAGAAAGAGAGAAGGAGAGAATTAGAGAACGCACACTTAGATTCACACAGGACACCTGAATAGGACAGGAGAAGTACTCCAGATAAACAAACTGACCCTAGCCCCCCCGACACATAAACTACTGCAGCATAAATACTGGAGGCTGAGACAGGAGGGGTCAGGAGACACTGTGGCCCCATCCGAGGACACCCCCGGACAGGGCCAAACAGGAAGGATATAACCCCACCCACTTTGCCAAAGCACAGCCCCCACACCACTAGAGGGAAATCTTCAACCACCAACTTACCATCCTGAGACAAGGCCGACCACAACAGTGAATCAACCCACCCAGGTGACGCACCCCCCCCCCAGGGACGGCACGAGAGAGCCCCAGCAAGCCAGTGACTCAGCCCCCCGTAACAGGGTTAGAGGCAGAGAATCCCAGTGGAAAGAGGGGAACCGGCCAGGCAGAGACAACAAGGGCGGTTCGTTGCTCCAGAGCCTTTCCGTTCACCTTCCCACTCCTGGGCCAGACTACACTCAATCATATGACCCACTGAAGAGATGAGTCTTCAGTAAAGACTTAAAGGTTGAGACCGAGTTTGCGTCTCTGACATGGGTAGGCAGACCGTTCCATAAAAATGGAGCTCTATAGGAGAAAGCCCTGCCTCCAGCTGTTTGCTTAGAAATTCTAGGGACAATTAGGAGGCCTGCGTCTTGTGACCGTAGCGTACGTGTAGGTATGTACGGCAGGACCAAATCAGAGAGGTAGGTAGGAGCAAGCCCATGTAATGCTTTGTAGGTTAGCAGTAAAACCTTGAAATCAGCCCTTGCTTTGACAGGAAGCCAGTGTAGAGAGGCTAGCACTGGAGTAATATGATCAAATTTTTTGGTTCTAGTCAGGATTCTAGCAGCCGTATTTAGCACTAACTGAAGTTTATTTTGTGCTTTATCCGGGTAGCCGGAAAATAGAGCATTGCAGTAGTCTAACCTAGAAGTGACAAAAGCATGGATTAATTTTTCTGCATCATTTTTGGACAGAAAGTTTCTGATTTTTGCAATGTTACGTAGATGGAAAAAAGCTGTCCTCGAAATGGTCTTGATATGTTCTTCAAAAGAGAGATCAGGGTCCAGAGTAACGCCGAGGTCCTTCACAGTTTTATTTGAGACGACTGTACAACCATTAAGATTAATTGTCAGATTCAACAGAAGATCTCTTTGTTTCTTGGGACCTAGAACAAGCATCTCTGTTTTGTCCGAGTTTAATAGTAGAAAGTTTGCAGCCATCCACTTCCTTATGTCTGAAACACATGCTTCTAGCGAGGGCAATTTTGGGGCTTCACCATGTTTCATTGAAATGTACAGCTGTGTGTCATCCGCATAGCAGTGAAAGTTAACATTATGTTTTCGAATAACATCCCCAAGAGGTAAAATATATAGTGAAAACAATAGTGGTCCTAAAACAGAACCTTGAGGAACACCGAAATGTACAGTTGATTTGTCAGAGGACAAACCATTCACAGAGACAAACTGATATCTTTCCGACAGATAAGACCTAAACCAGGCCAGAACATGTCCGTGTAGACCAATTTGGGTTTCCAATCTCTCCAAAAGAATGTGGTGATCGATGGTATCAAAAGCAGCACTAAGGTCTAGGAGCACGAGGACAGATGCAGAGCCTCGGTCCGATGCCATCAAAATGTCATTTACCACCTTCACAAGTGCCGTCTCAGTGCTATGATGGGGTCTAAAACCAGACTGAAGCATTTCGTATACATTGTTTGTCTTCAGGAAGGCAGTGAGTTGCTGCGCAACAGCCTTCTCTAAAATCTTTGAGAGGAATGGAAGATTCGATATAGGCCGATAGTTTTTATATTTTCTGGGTCAAGGTTTGGCTTTTTCAAGAGAGGCTTTATTACTGCCACTTTTAGTGAGTTTGGTACACATCCAGTGGATAGAGAGCCGTTTATTATGTTCAACATAGGAGGGCCAAGCACAGGAAGCAGCTCTTTCAGTAGTTTAGTTGGAATAGGGTCCAGTATACAGCTTGAAGGTTTAGAGGCCATGATTATTTTCATCATTGTGTCAAGAGATATAGTACTAAAACACTTGAGCGTCTCTCTTGATCCTAGGTCCTGGCAGAGTTGTGCAGACTCAGGACAACTGAGGTTTGGAGGAATACGCAGGTTTAAAGAGGAGTCCGTAATTTGCTTTCTAATAATCATAATCTTTTCCTCAAAGAAGTTCATGAATTTATCACTGCTAAAGTGCAAGTCATCCTCTCTTGGGGAATGCTGCTTTTAAGTTAGCTTTGCCACAGTATCAAAAAGGAATTTCGGATTGTTCTTATTTTCCTCAATTAAGTTAGAAAAATAGGACGATCGAGCAGCAGTAAGGGCTCTTCGGTACTGTAATGTTTAGGGAGGTAGTTATATTCTGTAATGTTTAGGGAGGTAGTTGGTAGTAGGAGGTAGTTACATTCTTTAATGTTTAGGGAGGTAGTTACATTCTGTAATGTTTAGGGAGGTAGTTGTTAGTAGGAGGTAGTTACATTCTGTAATGTTTAGGGAGGTAGTTGTTAGTAGGAGGTAGTTACATTCTGTAATGTTTAGGGAGGTAGTTACATTCTGTAATGTTTAGGGAGGTAGTTGTTAGTAGGAGGTAGTTATATTCTGTAATGTTTATGGAGGTAGTTGTTAGTAGGAGGTAGTTACATTCTGTAATGTTTAGGGAGGTAGTTGTTAGTAGGAGGTAGTTACATTCTGTAATGTTTAGGGAGGTAGTTACATTCTGTAATGTTTAGGGAGGTAGTTTTTAGTAGGAGGTAGTTACATTCTGTAATGTTTAGGGAGGTAGTTGTTAGTAGGAGGTAGTTACATTCTGTAATGTTTAGGGAGGTAGTTGTTAGTAGGAGGTAGTTACATTTGTAATGAACTTCGTCTGCTGTTAGAAGAGAGGCAGACCGAAATGCAGCGTGTAGGTTACTCATGACTTTTAATGAAGCTAATACAGTACATGAAATAACGAAGAAGAAAACAACAAAAGAATGAAACTAATACAGCCTATCTGGTGACTAACACTAAGACAGGTACAATCACCCACCAAATACAACGCGCACTCAGGCTGCCTAAATACGGTTCCCAATCCAAGACAACTAGAATCAGCTGACTCCAATTAGGAATCGCCTCAGGCAGCCAAGCCTAACTAGACACACCCCTAATAATACACACTCCCAATTAATACAAACCCTAATACGAAAATACAACATATAAACCCATGTCACACCCTGGCCTACCCAAACATATAACAAAAACACAAGATACAATGACCAAGGCGTGACAGAACCCCCCCCCTAAGGTGCGGACTCCGGGACGCACCTCAAGAGCATAGGGAGGGTCCGGGTGGGCGTCTGTCCATGGTGGCGGTTCTGGCTCGGGACGTGGACCCCACTCCATCAATGTCCTAGTTCCTCCCCTTCGCATCCTAGGATAATCCACCTTCTCCGCCGACCATGGCCTAATAGTCCTCACCCTGATCCCCACATAACCGAGGGGCAGCTCGGGACCGAGGGGCAGCTCGGGACAGAGGGGCAGCTCGGGACAGAGGGTCAGCTCGGGACAGAGGGGCAGCCCGGGACTGAGGGGAAGCCCGGTACTGAGGGGAAGCCCGGTACTGAGGGGAAGCCCGGTACTGAGAGGAAGCTCGGTACTGAGAGGAAGCTCGGTACTGAGAGGAAGCTCGGTACTGAGAGGAAGCTCGGTACTGAGAGGGAGCCCAGTACAGAGAGGGAGCCTAGTACTGAGAGGAAGCTCAGTACTGAGAGGAAGCTCAGTACTGAGAGGAAGCTCAGGCAGGTAGTAGGCTCCGGTAAATCCTGGCTGGCTGGTGGACCTGGATGATTAAGGTTGTCTGGCCGATCTAGAAGATCTTGGTAGACTGGCACTTCTGGCGGATCCTGGCAGACTGGCACTTCTGGTGGATCCTGGCAGACTGGTGACGCTGGGCTGACTGGCGGCGCTGGGCAGACTGGGAGCACTGGTGGCGCTGAACAGACAGGAGACTCCGGCAGCGCAGGAGAGGAGAAAGGCTCTGGCTGAGCTGAACAGGCGAGGCGCACTGGAGGCCTGGTGCGTGGTGCTGGAACTGGTGGTACTGGCGCGAGGACACGCACAGGAAGCCTGGTGCGGGGAGCTGCTACCGGAGGACTGGTGTGTAGAGGTGGCTCTGGATAGACCGGACCGTGCAGGCGCACTGGAGCTCTTGAGCACCGAGCCTGCCCAAGCTTACCTGGCTCGATGCCCACTCTAGCCCGGCCAATAGGAAGGGCTGGTATGAGTCGCAGCTGGCTCTGCACCCGCACTGGAAACACCGTGTGCTCCATAGCATAACACGGTGCCTGCCCGGTCTCTCTAGCCCAACGGTGAGCACAGGGAGTATGCGCAGGTTTCCTACCTGGCATAACTATTCTCCCTTCTAGCTCCCCCCCAATAATTTTTTTGGGCTGTTTTTCCGGTTTCCAACCGCGTCGCCGTGCTGCCTCCTCATACATACGCCTCTCCGCTTTAGCTGCCTCTATTTCCTCCTTGGGACGGCGATATTCTCCCGGCTGCTCCCAGGGTCCTTGACCGTCTAATTCCTCCTCCCATGTCCAAATCTCCAAATGATGCATTCTCTCCCATTGCAACTGCTCTTCACGATTAACAGGGAGAGTAGGCTCAGGTCTGTTTCCTGACTCAGCCACTCTCTCTCTGCGCTTTCCCCTGTCACCTTCAGTTTTCAGTCTCTGTATAGCAATGCTTTCCTTCTCGATTCCATACGTGTATAGCCCTCTTCGCATTGCTGTAGGGAATCCCAGGCGGGCTCTTGAACTCGCTCTGGGTTGGCTGCCCACCTGTCGATTTCTTCCCACGTCGTATAATCCCTGCTTCTGCCGTCCATAACGTCCTCCTTTAGCTCCTGCCAGTTCACACGCTGCTCGGTCTGTGAATCGTGGTGGGTGATTCTGTAATGAACTTCGTCTGCTGTTAGAAGAGAGGCAGACCGAAATGCAGCGTGTTGGTTACTCATGACTTTTAATGAAGCTAATACAGTACATGAAATAACGAAGAAGAAAACAACAAACGAATGAAACTAATACAGCCTATCTGGTGACTAACACTAAGACAGGTACAATCACCCACCAAATACAACGCGCACTCAGGCTACCTAAATACGGTTCCCAATCCAAGACAACTAGAATCAGCTGACTCCAATTAGGAATCGCCTCAGGCAGCCAAGCCTAACTAGACACACCCCTAATAATACACACTCCCAATTAATACAAACCCTAATACGAAAATACAACATATAAACCCATGTCACACCCTGGCCTACCCAAACATATAACAAAAACACAAGATACAATGACCAAGGCGTGACAACATTCTGTAATGTTTAGGGAGGTAGTTACATTCTGTAATGTTTAGGGAGGTAGTTGTTAGTAGGAGGTAGTTACATTCTGTAATGTTTAGGGAGGTAGTTACATTCTGTAATGTTTATGGAGGTAGTTGTTAGTAGGAGGTAGTTACATTCTGTAATGTTTAGGGAGGCTGTTTTTAGTAGGAGGTAGTTACATTCTGTAATGTTTAGGGAGGTAGTTGTTAGTAGGAGGTAGTTACATTCTGTAATGTTTAGGGAGGTAGTTGTTAGTAGGAGGTAGTTACATTCTGTAATGTTTAGGGAGGTAGTTGGTAGTAGGAGGTAGTTACATTCTGTAATGTTTAGGGACTATTTGTTAGTAGGAGGTAGTTACATTCTGTAATGTTTAGGGAGGTAGTTATATTCTGTAATGTTTAGGGAGGTAGTTATATTCTGTAATGTTTAGGGAGGTAGTTGTTAGTAGGAGGTAGTTACATTCTGTAATGTTTATGGAGGTAGTTGTTAGTAGGAGGTAGTTACATTCTGTAATGTTTAGGGAGGTAGTTGTTAGTAGGAGGTAGTTACATTCTGTAATGTTTATGGAGGTAGTTACATTCTGTAATGTTTAGGGAGGTAGTTACATTCTGTAATGTTTATGGAGGTAGTTACATTCTGTAATGTTTAGGGAGGTAGTTATATTCTGTAATGTTTAGGGAGGTAGTTGCATTCTGTAATGTTTAGGGAGGTAGTTGCATTCTGTAATGTTTAGGGAGGTAGTTACATTCTGTAATGTTTAGGGAGGTAGTTGTTAGTAGGAGGTAGTTACATTCTGTAATGTTTAGGGAGGTAGTTGTTAGTAGGAGGTAGTTACATTCTGTAATGTTTTGGGAGGTAGTTACATTCTGTAATGTTTAGGGAGGTAGTTACATTCTGTAATGTTTATGGAGGTAGTTACATTCTGTAATGTTTAGGGAGGTAGTTACATTCTGTAATGTTTAGGGAGGTAGTTATATTCTGTAATGTTTAGGGAGGTAGTTGCATTCTGTAATGTTTAGGGAGGTAGTTGCATTCTGTAATGTTTAGGGAGGTAGTTACATTCTGTAATGTTTAGGGGTAGTTGTTAGTAGGAGGTAGTTGTTGTTTAGTAGGAGGTAGTTACATTCTGTAATGTTTAGGGAGGTAGTTGTTAGTAGGAGGTAGTCACATTCTGTAATGTTTAGGGAGGTAGTTGTTAGTAGGAGGTAGTTACATTCTGTAATGTTTAGGGAGGTAGTTGTTAGTAGGAGGTAGTTACATTCTGTAATGTTTAGGGAGGTAGTTACATTCTGTAATGTTTAGGGAGGTAGTTACATTCTGTAATGTTTAGGGAGGTAGTTGGTAGTAGGAGGTAGTTACATACTGTAATGTTTAGGGAGGTAGTTACATTCTGTAATGTTTAAGGAGGTAGTTATATTCTGTAATGTTTAGGAAGGTAGTTGTTAGTAGGAGGTAGTTACATACTGTAATGTTTAGGGAGGTAGTTGTTAGTAGGAGGTAGTTGCATTCTGTAATGTTTAGGGAGGTAGTTGTTAGTAGGAGGTAGTTGCATTCTGTAATGTTTAGGGAGGTAGTTGTTAGTAGGAGGTAGTTACATTCTGTAATGTTTAGGGAGGTAGTTACATACTGTAATGTTTAGGGAGGTAGTTGTTAGTAGGAGGTAGTTGCATTCTGTAATGTTTAGGGAGGTAGTTGTTAGTAGGAGGTAGTTACATTCTGTAATGTTTAGGAAGGTAGTTGTTAGTAGGAGGTAGTTACATACTGTAATGTTTAGGGAGGTATTTACATTCTGTAATGTTTAGGGAGGTAGTTGGTAGTAGGAGGTAGTTACATACTGTAATGTTTAGGGAGGTAGTTATATTCTGTAATGTTTAGGAAGGTAGTTGTTAGTAGGAGGTAGTTACATACTGTAATGTTTAGGGAGGTAGTTGTTAGTAGGAGGTAGTTGCATTCTGTAATGTTTAGGGAGGTAGTTGTTAGTAGGAGGTAGTTGCATTCTGTAATGTTTAGGGAGGTAGTTGTTAGTAGGAGGTAGTTACATTCTGTAATGTTTAGGGAGGTAGTTGTTAGTAGGAGGTAGTTACATTCTGTAATGTTTTGGGAGGTAGTTACATTTGTCAGGACCCGGTTACGAACCCGGGTCTCCGGAGTGAGAAACAGTCACTTAACCAACTGAGCCACGAATAGTCGGCAGAACCCAGAAGATGAGGCAGACACAGCAGTACTTGAGATGGTGTATTTAATGAAGTAAAAAGTGAAGTTCTACAGGAAAACATGTAACTCCACAACCTCAAAAGGAATTCCATAAGAACAAAGGCAATCCTCCAAGACAAAAAGGTAAATCCACAAGGTGGAAGGTAAAGCACAAAAAGCCTCAAAAGATACTCAAAAACAAACAAACAAGAACAAAAAACAGAATTCCACAAGAGAGTCCACCGGGATCAACAAGAGTTCACAGAGTACTAGGGCTGGGTGCTAACATACAAACACAGAGCAAAGAACTGAGTAAAACAAAGGGTTTAAATACAATCAGGGGAAACGAGGCACATGTGCAAATAATAATTGGGATCAAGGGAAAACAAAAGGTCAAAAGGCACAATGGGGGCATCTAGTAACCAAAAACCGGAACAACCCTGGCCAAATCCTGACAGAATCCCCCCCCTAGGAACGGCTCCTGACGTTCCTACCAGCTCTCTCAGGGTGGAGGGCCCTGAACTGACGAATGAGGTCAGTATAGTTGTTAGTAGGAGGTAGTTATATTCTGTAATGTTTAGGGAGGTAGTTGTTAGTAGGAGAGGAGATACAGTTACATTGTCCAGAAGCTGAGGGAGATTCTTGCCTCCTGAAGAGTGCGTTGGCTGGAGAGAGGAATGGACCTGGACTCTTTCCTTAAGGACCCTTAAGGACCCTGCAGAGCTGGGACTAAAGAAAGACAACTCTGTTACTGTGACAGACACTCCTAAACACTCTGGACTACATATACACACGTCAACAAGGCACCTAGTTTATGTTTCCTGTTAGTTATCATACCACTTTTTCAAAAGAGCTTGCACAGTAGCATCACCCATCTCCGAAAGGCCTCTTTTAATAAAATCCCCCCAGCCCGACCCACAGAGAACGGCTGCTCCGTTTTCCCAGACATCAATCAGAAGACCCCTGAAAAACGCTTCACGCTCTCGCCGCCACCTCCATCTCTGCTGCTTTCAGCCTTCCGGTAGGTGACATCACCCTGCCGTTCTGGACTCCTGGATACCTAAAGGTGAACGCTGGGGTCGCTGCCTGTTTCCATGGCTCCTCCCAGGTCGAAAGGAGGCTCTTTCTGAGAGACCCCACAGGAGCGGTCGTGAATGCTGCTGTAACTGCGGCTGAGATGGGTGCTGTGCAGCGCTGTGGCAAAGGCAAGGAGGGAGACACACACGTTGCACACACGTCGGACGCACACACACAATCACGCACACACACACATGCAGACACACACACACACAGGCAGACAGGCAGACAAACACACACGCAGACAGACAGGCAGACAAACACACACACATGCAGACATGCAGACAAACACACACGCAGACAGACATGCAGACAAACACACACACAGACAGACAGGCAAACAAACACACACAGACAGACAGGCAGACAAACACACACAGACAGACATGCAGACATGCAGACAAACACACACACACACACACAGGCAGACATGCAGACAAACACACACGCAGACAGACATGCAGACAAACACACACACAGACAGACAGGCAGACAAACACACACAGACAGACATGCAGACAAACACACACACAGACATGCAGACAAACACACACACAGACATGCAGACAAACACACACAAATCAAATCAAATCAAATCAAATTTTATTTGTCACATACACATGGTTAGCAGATGTTAATGCGAGTGTAGCGAAATGCTTGTGCTTCTAGTTCCGACAATGCAGTGATAACCAACAAGTAATCTAACTAACAATTCCAAAACTACTGTCTTATACACAGTGTAAGGGGATAAGGAACATGTACATGAGGATATATGAATGAGTGATGGTACAGAGCAGCATACAGTAGATGGTATCGAGTACAGTATATACATATGAGATGAGTGTGTAGACAAAGTAAACAAAGTGGCATAGTTAAAGTGGCTAGTGATACATGTGTTACATAAGGATGCAGTCGATGTTGTAGAGTACAGTATATACATATGCATATGAGATGAATAATGTAGGGTAAGTAACATTATATAAGGTAGCATTGTTTAAAGTGGCTAGTGATATATTTACATCATTTCCCATCAATTCCCATTATTAAAATGGCTGGAGTTGGGTCAGTGTCAATGACAGTGTGTTGGCAGCAGCCACTCAATGTTAGTGGTGGCTATTTAACAGTCTGATGGCCTTGAGATAGAAGCTGTTTTTCAGTCTCTCGGTCCCAGCTTTGATGCACCTGTACTGACCTCGCCTTCTGGATGATAGCGGGGTGAACAGGCAGTGGTTCGGGTGGTTGATGTCCTTGATGATCTTTATGGCCTTCCTGTAACAACGGGTGGTGTAGGTGTCCTGGAGGGCAGGTAGTTTGCCCCCGGTGATGCGTTGTGCAGTCCTCACTACCCTCTGGAGAGCCTTACGGTTGAGGGCGGAGCAGTTGCCGTACCAGGCGGTGATACAGCCCGCCAGGATGCTCTCGATTGTGCATCTGTAGAAGTTTGTGAGTGCTTTTGGTGACAAGCCGAATTTCTTCAGCCTCCTGAGGTTGAATAGGCGCTGCTGCGCCTTCTTCACGACGCTGTCAGTGTGAGTGGACCAATTCAGTTTGTCTGTGATGTGTATGCCGAGGAACTTAAAACTAGCTACCCTCTCCACTACTGTTCCATCGATGTGGATAGGGGGTGTTCCCTCTGCTGTTTCCTGAAGTCCACAATCATCTCCTTAGTTTTGTTGACGTTGAGTGTGAGGTTATTTTCCTGACACCACACTCCGAGGGCCCTCACCTCCTCCCTGTAGGCCGTCTCGTCGTTGTTGGTAATCAAGCCTACCACTGTTGTGTCGTCCGCAAACTTGATGATTGAGTTGGAGCGTGCGTGGCCACGCAGTCGTGGGTGAACAGGGAGTACAGGAGAGGGCTCAGAACGCACCCTTGTGGGGCCCCGTGTTGAGGATCAGCGGGGAGGAGATGTTGTTGCCTACCCTCACCACCTGGGGCGGCCCGTCAGGAAGTCTAGTACCCAGTTGCACAGGGCGGGTCGAGACCCAGGGTCTCGAGCTTGATGACGAGCTTGGAGGGTACTATGGTGTTGAATGCCGAGCTGTAGTCGATGAACAGCATTCTCACATAGGTATTCCTTTTGTCCAGGTGGGTTAGGGCAGTGTGCAGTGTGGTTGAGATTGCATCGTCTGTGGACCTATTTGGGCGGTAAGCAAATTGGAGTGGGTCTAGGGTGTCAGGTAGGGTGGAGGTGATATGGTCCTTGACTAGTCTCTCAAAGCACTTCATGATGACGGAAGTGAGTGCTACGGGCGGTAGTCGTTTAGCTCAGTTACCTTAGCTTTCTTGGGAACAGGAACAATGGTGGCCCTCTTGAAGCATGTGGGAACAGCAGACTGGTATAGGGATTGATTGAATATGTCCGTAAACACACCGGCCAGCTGGTCTGCGCATGCTCTGAGGGCGCGGCTGGGGATGCCATCTGGGCCTGCAGCCTTGCGAGGGTTAACATGTTTAAATGTCTTACTCACCTCGGCGGCAGTGAAGGAGAGACCGCATGTTTCCGTTGCAGGCCGTGTCTGTGGCACTGTATTGTCCTCAAAGCAGGCAAAAAAGTTATTTAGTCTGCCTGGGAGACATGCAGACAAACACACACACGGACATGCAGACAAACACACACACAGACAGACATGCAGACAAACACACACAGACATGCAGACATGCAGACAAACACACACACAGACATGCAGACAAACACACACACAGACAGACAGGCAGACAAACACACACAGTCAGACATGCAGACAAACACACACAGACAGACATGCAGACAAACACACACACAGACAGACATGCAGACAAACACACACAGACAGACATGCAGACAAACACACACACAGACAGACATGCAGACAAACACACACACACAGACATGCAGACAAACACACACACACACACAGGCAGACATGCAGACAAACACACACGCAGACAGACATGCAGACAAACACACACACAGACAGACAGGCAGACAAACACACACAGACAGACATGCAGACAAACACACACACAGACATGCAGACAAACACACACACAGACATGCAGACAAACACACACACAGACAGACATGCAGACAAACACACACACAGACATGCAGACAAACACACACACAGAAAGACATGCAGACAAACACACACACAGACAGACATGCAGACAAACACACACACAGACAGACATGCAGACAAACACACACAGACATGCAGACATGCAGACAAACACACACACAGACAGACATGCAGACAAACACACACACAGACATGCAGACAAACACACACATACAGACATGCAGACAAACACACACACAGACAGACAGGCAGACAAACACACACAGTCAGACATGCAGACAAACACACACAGACAGACATGCAGACAAACACACACACAGACAGACAGACAGGCAGACAAACACACACAGACAGACATGCAGACAAACACACACAGACAGACATGCAGACAAACACACACACAGACAGACATGCAGACAAACACACACACACAGACAGACATGCAGACAAACACACACACACACACAGGCAGACATGCAGACAAACACACACGCAGACAGACATGCAGACAAACACACACACAGACAGACAGGCAGACAAACACACACAGACAAACATGCAGACAAACACACACACAGACATGCAGACAAACACACACACAGACATGCAGACAAACACACACACAGACATGCAGACAAACACACACACAGACATGCAGACAAACACACACACAAACATGCAGACAAACACACACACAGACAGACATGCAGACAAACACACACACAGACAGACATGCAGACAAACACACACACACACAGGCAGACAAACACACACACAGACAGACAGGCAGACAAACACACACAGACAGACATGCAGACAAACACACACACACACAGACAAACATGCAGACAAACACACACACACAGACAGACATGCAGACAAACACACACACAGACATGCAGACAAACACACACACAGACAGACAGGCAGACAAACACACACAGACAGACATGCAGACAAACACACACACACAGACAGACAGGCAGACAAACACACACACAGACAGACATGCAGACAAACACACACACAGGCAGACATGCAGACAAACACACACACAGACAGACATGCAGACAAACACACACACAGACAGACATGCAGACAAACACACAGACAGACATGCAGACAAACACACACACAGACATGCAGACAAACACACACAGACAGACAGGCAGACAAACACACAGACAGACAGGCAGACAAACACACACAGACAGACATGCAGACAAACACACACACACAGACAGGCAGACAAACACACACACAGACAGACATGCAGACAAACACACACACAGGCAGACATGCAGACAAACACACACACAGACAGACATGCAGACAAACACACACACAGACATGCAGACAAACACACAGACAGACATGCAGACAAACACACAGACAGACATGCAGACAAACACACACACAGACATGCATACAAACACACACAGACAGACAGGCAGACAAACACACACAGACAGACAGACATGCAGACAAACACACACACACACACACAGGCAGACATGCAGACAAACACACACATACAGGCAGACAAACACACACACAGACAGACAGGCAGACAAACACACACAGACAGACATGCAGACAAACACACACACACACAGATAGACATGCAGACAAACACACACACACAGACAGACATGCAGACAAACACACACACACAGACAGACATGCAGACAAACACACACACAGACAGACAGACAGGCAGACAAATACACACAGGCAGACATGCAGACAAACACACACACAGACAGACATGCAGACAAACACACACAGACAGACATGCAGACAAACACACACACAGACAGACATGCAGACAAACACACACACAACCGCCTCACGCTAACAGAAATGTATTTATATGAAACTAAACATACAGATGTAAGCACAAGGACACCTCATATCCGGACACATCAAAAGCAACTTACTGGAAAGCATGCCCAGACACACACACACACACGCACGTGCACACGCGCACACACACACACACACGCACGCACGCACGCACGCACGCACGCACGCACACACACACACACACACACACACACACACACACACACACACACACACACACACACACACACACACACACACACACACACACACACACACACACACACACACACACACACACACACACACACACACACACAAAGTCTTTGATATGCTAATGTTGGAGGAACTAAACAGTTGGATCCTGGTCATCAAACACAACACCAGTATTGACAGAACAATTACCAGGTTTTGTGGGCAACACCGTGCTCTATTGTCTCCTAGACATCGTTTTTCACAACAACCTGTACAAGGTTTTTTTTGTTTTAAAGACTTTGTGTTGCTTGTAACTATAAGTCCCCCCCCCAAAAAAATTACTCATACAAATTTTATCAATTGAATTATCTTCGTATCTTAGTATCTTAGTATCTTAGTATCTTAGTATCTTAGTCAGAAGTACTGGTGATTGAAAATGTAATTATCTTACCATGAACTTCATGTTTCAGTTCCATTTGAACCTTTATTTAACTAGGCAAGTCAGTTAAAACTCTTGGGTGTAGGGGGCAGTATTTTGATGTTTGGATGAAAAAACGTACCCATATTAAACTGCCTATTTCTCCGGCCCAGAATCTAGAATATGCATATATAGATTAGGATAGAAAACAGTCTAAAGTTTCCAAAACTGTCAAAATATTGTCTTTGAGTATAACATAACTGATATTGCAGGCGAAAACCTGAGGAAAATCAAACCAGGAAGTGGCTTCTATTTTGAAAGCTCCATGTTCCATAGCCTGTCTTCACTCCATGTAAAGGGTTATCGACCAGATTCCTTTTCCTATGGCTTCCCCATGGTGTGAACAGTCTTTAGACATAGTTTCAGGCTTTTATTTTTTTTAAATGAGCGAGAAAGATCACATTGCGTTATTGTATGGCTGAGTACAAGCAGCATTTTGCATGCGCAACAGCTTGGAGCAGACATTTTCTCTCTCTCTCCTATTGAAGAAGCTACATTCCCGGTTGATATATTATCGATTATATATTGTAAAAACAACCTGAGGATTGATTATAAAAAACATTTGACATGTTTCCTCGATCATTACGGACACTATTTGGAATTTTCATCTGCGATGTCATGACCCGAGCCTGTTGATATCTGAACATAACGCGCCAACCAAATGGAGGTATTTTGGATATTAAAATAATCTTTATGGAACAAAAGGAACATTTATTGTGTAACTGGGAGTCTCGTGAGTGCAAACATCCGAAGATCATCAAAGGTAAGCGATTTAATTTATTGCTTTTCTGACTTTCGTGACCAATCTACTTGGCTGCTAGCTGTTTGTGATATTTTGCCTTCTGGGAGAGATATGCTTACATAAATGCTTGGTATGCTTTCTCCGAAAAGCTTTATTGAAATCTGACACTCCAGGTGGATTGACAACAAGCTAAACTGTGTTTTGCTATATTGCACTTGTGATTTCATGAAAATTAAATATTTTTATTGATTTAATTTGAATTTGGCGCTCTGCAATTCAGCGGTGGTTGACGAAAATGATCCCGCGCTAAGAAGTTTTAAGAACAAATTCTTATTTTACAATGACAGCCTACTGGGGAAGAGTGGGTTAACTGCCTTGTTCAGTGGGCAGAACGATAGATGTTCACCTTGTCAGCTCAGGGATACGTTCTAGCAACCTTTCGGTTACTGGCACAAAGCTCTAACCATTACGCTTACCTGCAGCTCAGTTTGTACTGCCGAAATCTAACACAGCCATGTTGGTGATGATGGTGATGATGATGATGATGGTGGTGTTGATGATGGTGGTGATGATGATGATGGTGATGATGATGATGGTGGTGGTGATGATGGTGGTGGTGATGATGATGATGATGGTGATGATGATGATGGTGATGATGATGATGATGATGATGATGGTTGTGTTGATGATGGTGATGATGATGGTGGTAATGATGTTGATGATGATGATGATGATGATGGTGGTGTTGATGATGATGGTGATGATGATGTTGGTGATGGTGGTGTTGATGATGATGGTGATGATGGTGGTAATGATGATGGTGGTGTTGATGATGGTGGTGATGATGATGTTTGTGATGGTGGTGTTGATGATGATGGTGATGATGGTGGTAATGATGATGATGATGATGATGATGATGATGGTGATGATGGTGGTGTTGATGATGGTGGTGATGATGATGTTTGTGATGGTGGTGTTGATGATGATGGTGATGATGGTGGTAATGATGATGATGATGATGATGATGATGATGATGGTGATGATGTTGATGTTGATGATGGTGGTGTTGATGATGATGGTGATGATGGTGGTAATGATGATGATGATGATGATGATGGTGATGATGTTGATGTTGATGATGGTGGTGTTGATGATGATGGTGATGATGGTGGTAATGATGATGATGATGATGATGATGGTGATGATGTTGATGTTGATGATGGTGGTGTGATGGTTGGAAATCGAGCAATCATAAGTCATGAAATGGTGGTCAATCATAAGTCACTCTTCCTGGGGTCCACAGGAAACATGACATCATACATAGTACAGAACACTATTAGTCAAGGACTGAAATGCAGCAGTTTAAAACAGCACACATACGTATCAGTACATACACACAATATCTAGGTCTAATACATAGTTCAATGCGAATTACAATACAAGATATATGAAATGGTGTAACGGATGTGAAACGGCTAGCTTAGTTAGCGGGGTTCAATCGGTGACGTCACTTGCTCTGAGACCTTGAAGTAGTAGTTCCCCTTGCTCTGCAAGGGCCGCGGCTTTTGTGGAGCGATGGGTAACGATGCTTCGTGGGTGTCAGTTGTTGATGTGTGCAGAGGGTCCCTGGTTCGCGCCCGGGTAATGGGCGAAGGGGACGGTCCAAAGTTATACTGTTACAATGGCTGTGTCTCTTCACTGTGTACAGTGGACTGGACAAGACACGCACTAACGACCTCACGTTTCCCCCATCACAGGCACTTTTCAGAACCAAAGTACGATAGGTACCATCAAGTACCAGGGAAACCCATTAAACCTTAGTTCTCCACGTCAGTCAATAACATGGTTGACACTGGCTCCAGCTTGGTGCTCCGACCCGCGAAGACGAAAGCCCTGACGGGAAACGTTTACACTGCGGCTTCTGAGAAAACCACCCGGGACTCCCCACGTCGCAACAGATGGACGAGCAACCCAACCTTCCTCCCAGTTAGGGACGGAACAGTGCCCCGAGGAGCCAACCATAACAATAACCCCAGGTTCAGCATCTGCCAGCAGAATGTCTCCTCTCCACTTACACAGAGTTCATATAAGGCTTTTGGCTCCACTAGGAGATATAAGGAATAAGTGAAGTCACAGTGATTACATAGACAGAAAGACATGTGAGTGAATATGGTTATATATGGGAATATTAATATATGTGAATATATTAACGTTGAGCTTAATCTGAGCGGCTATAATAGCTTTTTATCCCTGGTATTGACAATGTGACAGCTTCCTGTAACAGCTTCCTGTGAAAGCTTCCTGTGACAGCTTCCTGTGACAGCTTCCTGTAACAACTTCCTGTGACAGCTTCCTGCAACAGCTTCCTGTGAAAGCTTCCTGTGACAGCTTCCTGTGACAGTTTCCTGTGAAAGCTTCCTGTGACAGCTTCCTGTGAAAGCTTCCTGTGAAAGCTTCCTGTGAAAGCTTCCTGTGACAGCTTCCTGTAACTGTAGGTGGCAAGAATCAGACTTCTCCTTGATACTGTCCTAACTTTACTCTCACAATTCAGTTTTTTAAAGCATTTTGCACCCAAGCATTGTTTGTATCGGTTTTTCTCTTTATTCAGCCTCTATATCATTTAACATTATAAAATCCCTTGCCATGGGTTCTAGCTCTTGTCGTGATCTAGTCCTAAAGATTGACTCACTGCGATTTCAACATGTGCTCCATCCATTCTGTCACAGATTGGCAGCACTCTGTTTTTCCTCTCTTTACAGTAGTTTACAGACCCAGGGACCTGCCATTTATGTCCGCGGCAATTCATTGACAGAAGTCTAACTCCCTCTTCTGGACACGTTTAGCACACGCAGATAGCGGCATCGTGGTATTCCAGATGAGTCCACTACCACCAGTTTACGGGTGAGTGGGTGGATCCTTTTTCAATGAGTTGACACGCGTAACAATAAGGAAATCAAAGGTGAAAGTAAAGTTTCACATCTGTCATTTTAGCACACAAAAGGCACATCGGATTCAATACATTACTTTGATTAAGTACATTAAAACTAGATTGTATTTCTCCTGCGTTAACCTAAATTCAGAGGTAAGTTAAATGAGCGGAGGAAACAGTGCGTTCACTCTAAGACGTTATTTATATGGATTTCCTCTGAATTAGGTTCCATTGCTTCGTGTTTAAGTGTTGAGACATCGAATTATACGACTCTAAAAAACATATCACAGTCGTGGCTTACTTAAATAACTCAATGATTTCTCCAAAACACGTAATTGTTCCGTAGCCAGTGATGTAGTTGTAAATCGTGAGGTACCAGAACACAAAGTGAGCGTGAGAGGGGTGTAGGGGATTTCTTAGGTACCAGAACACAAAGTGAGCGTGAGAGGGGTGTAGGGGAGTTCTGAGGTTCCAGAACACAAAGTGAGCGTGAGAGGGGTGTGGGGGAGTTCTGAGGTTCCAGAACACAAAGTGAGCGTGAGAGGGGTGTGGTGGAGTTCTGAGGTACCAGAACACAAAGTGAGCGTGAGAGGGGTGTGGGGGAGTTCTGAGGTACCAGAACACCTAAACTGGGACATGCTCAACACCCCGGCTGTCCTACAATCTAAGCTAGATGCCCTCAATATCACACAAAGTATCAAGGAACCTACCAGGCACAACCCTAAATCCGTAACCATGGGCACCCTCTTAGACATCATCCTGACCAACTTGCCCTCTAAATACATTTCTACACCAAGGCTTTTGACTCTGTCAATTATCACATTCTTATCAGCAGACTCAATAGCCTTGGCTCCTCAAATGAATGCTTCGCCTAGTTCACTAACTACTTATCAGATAGAGTTCAGTGTGTTAAATCAGAGGGCCTGTTGTCCGGACCTCTGGCAGTCTTTAAGGGGGTACCACAGGGTTCAATTCTCGGGGTGACTCTTTTCTCGTAATATATCAATTATGTTGCTCTTGCTGCTGGTGATTCTCTGATCCACCTCTACGCAGACGACACCATTCTGTATACATCTGACCCTTCTTTGGACACTGTGCTAACAAACCTACAAAAGAGCTTCAATGCCATACGACACTCCTTCTGTGGTCTCTAACTGCTTTTAAATGCAAGTAAAACTAAGTGCATGCTCTTCAACCGATTGCTGCCCAAACCCTTCGGCTCGACTAGCATCACTACTCTGGACGGTTCTGATCTAGAATATGTGGACAACTACAAATACCTAGGTGTCTGGTTAGACTGTAAACTCTCCTTCCAGACTTACATTAAGCATCTCCATTCCAAAATTAAATCTAGAATCGGCTTCCTATTTCACAATAAAGCCTCCTTCACTCATGCTGCCAAACATACCCTCGTAAATCTGACTATCCTACCGATCCTTGACTTCGGCGATGTCATCTACAAAATAGCCTCCAACACTCTACTCAGCAAACTGGATGTAGTCTATCACAGTGTCATCCATTTTGTCACCAAAGCCTCATATACTACCCACCACTGCAACCTGTATGCTCTCATTGGCTGGCCCTCACCACATATTAGTCGCCAAACCTGCTGGTTCCAGGTCATCTATAAGTCTCTGCTAGGTAAAGCCCCGCCTTATCTCAGCTCACTGGTCACCATAGCAACACCCACCCATAGCACGCGCTCCAGCAGGTATATTTCACTGGTCATCCCCAACACTTCCTTTGGCCACCTTTCCTTCCAGTTCTCTGCTGCCAATGACTGGAACGAATTGCAAAAATCACTGAAGTTGGAGTCTTATATCTCCCTCACTAACTTTAGGCATCAGCTGTCAGAACACTGTACCTGTACACAGCCAATCTATAAATAGTACACCCAACTACCTCATCCCCATATTATTACTTACCCTCTTGCTCTTTTGCACCCCAGTAGCTCTACTTGCACGTCACCATCTGCACATCTATCACTCCAGTGTTAATGCTAAATTGTCATTATTTTGCCTCTATGGACTATTTATTGCCTTAACTCCCTACTCTTCTACATTCGCACACACTGTATATAGATTTTCCTATTGTGTTGTTGACTGTACGTTTGTATATCCCATGTGTAACTCTGTGTTCTCAACTGGCCTACCTGGTTAAATAAAGGTGTTCTCAACTGGCCTACCTGGTTAAATAAAGGTGTTCTCAACTGGCCTACCCAGTTAAATAAAGGTGAAA
The DNA here is from genome assembly GCF_021184085.1 of Oncorhynchus gorbuscha. NCBI lineage: Eukaryota > Metazoa > Chordata > Actinopteri > Salmoniformes > Salmonidae > Oncorhynchus > Oncorhynchus gorbuscha. Next base: position 91,760,182 of record NC_060177.1, read on the forward strand.
TAAAATTAAAATAAAGAAATACAGCCAGTATGATGCAACATCAGGATGCAAAATGCATTATTCCTGCTGTATTAATATATTTAGAAAGTTATATATTTGAACTTGATTTGCTCATATGCAAAACATTTTGGGACTATATCAACTAATGGACTAATGACACAAACAGCAAAAGAGAGTTTTCCCGGTCTCACTTTTCCTTTAATGGGAGTGTTACCCAAACTACACATTATTGACTGTAGCTGAGAAACATTTACATTTACATTTACATTTAAGTCATTTAGCAGACGCTCTTATCCAGAGCGACTTACAACTTAAAACTTCAACTGATAATCACATCAAATACATTGTCATTACAGCAACACTTTGATAGGAAATCCTCTTTGAAATGATTATGCCTGTAAAATAAAATAAAACATTGCATTGGAATAACCACACCATGATGACATCATGCAACGACTTGCATGACTCATGCACGGACTCAGGAGATGGCTCTGTGCATTATTGTACATCCAATGAACCAGCAGTAACTACATGTAACACTGTACTTGACAACGTTGGCTACATAGGGGAAGACACTGCTTGTAAAACTGAAGGCCATGAGCCCAAACTACACATTATTGACTGTAGCTGAGAAACATGAGCCCAAACTACACATTATTGACTGTAGCTGAGAAACATGAGCCCAAACTACACATTATTGACTGTAGCTGAGAAACATGAGCCCAAACTACACATTATTGACTGTAGCTGAGAAACATGAGCCCAAACTACACATTATTGACTGTACCTGAGAAACATGAGCCCAAACTACACATTATTGACTGTAGCTGAGAAACATGAGCCCAAACTACACATTATTGACTGAAGCTGAGAAACATGAGCCCAAACTACACATTATTGACTGTAGCTGAGAAACATGAGCCCAAACTACACATTATTGACTGTAGCTGAGAAACATGAGCCCAAACTACACATTATTGACTGTAGCTGAGAAACATGAGCCCAAACTACACATTATTGACTGTAGCTGAGAAACATGAGCCCAAACTACACATTATTGACTGTAGCTGAGAAACATGAGCCCAAACTACACATTATTGACTGTAGCTGAGAAACATGAGCCCAAACTACACATTATTGACTGTAGCTGAGAAACATGAGCCCAAACTACACATTATTGACTGTAGCTGAGAAACATGAGCCCAAACTACACATTATTGACTGTAGCTGAGAAACATGAGCCCAAACTACACATTATTGACTGTAGCTGAGAAACATGAGCCCAAACTACACATTATTGACTGTAGCTGAGAAACATGAGCCCAAACTACACATTATTGACTGTAGCTGAGAAACATGAGCCCAAACTACACATTATTGACTGTAGCTGAGAAACATGAGCCCAAACTACACATTATTGACTGTAGCTGAGAAACATGAGCCCAAACTACACATTATTGACTGTAGCTGAGAAACATGAGCCCAAACTACACATTATTGACTGTAGCTGAGAAACATGAGCCCAAACTACACATTATTGACTGTAGCTGAGAAACATGAGCCCAAACTACACATTATTGACTGTAGCTGAGAAACATGAGCCCAAACTACACATTATTGACTGTAGCTGAGAAACATGAGCCCAAACTACACATTATTGACTGTAGCTGAGAAACATGAGCCCAAACTACACATTATTGACTGTAGCTGAGAAACATGAGCCCAAACTACACATTATTGACTGTAGCTGAGAAACATGAGCCCAAACTACACATTATTGACTGTAGCTGAGAAACATGAGCCCAAACTACACATTATTGACTGTAGCTGAGAAACATGAGCCCAAACTACACATTATTGACTGTAGCTGAGAAACATGAGCCCAAACTACACATTATTGACTGAAGCTGAGAAACATGAGCCCAAACTACACATTATTGACTGTAGCTGAGAAACATGAGGGTTGTTCTTCATTTATTTTTCTTTACAATGACTGTGTTCACCAGATTCATGTTTTCATTGATGCAATTTATATTACAACCCCCAGTCTGTGCAGTCAGCAGCATCTCCAGCACGCAGCAATCTGTCCATGAAGAGTGACCAGTCAATGGGTCGGCCCATTAATTTCAGAGATGGAGCTTTGGACGGAGAGTTTAGGTGAGTTTAACATGTTGCACAGGGAAGTGGTAGTAGAAAGTAGAAGGGTCTGAATACAGTTTAGATTCAACTGGAAATGCAAAACAGGAAGATGTGTTCAATAGAATATTACTTTACCTCTCAATACAAATGCTGTTAGGAGGAGTATCAATACAAATGCTGTTAGGAGGAGTATCAATACAAATGCTGTTAGGAGGAGTATCAATACAAATGCTGTTAGGAGGAGTATCAATACAAATGCTGTTAGGAGGAGTATCAATACAAATGCTGTTAGGAGGAGTATCAATACAAATGCTGTTAGGAGGAGTATCATCTGCTTTTGATATTATATTTGTCTGGTTACACCATTCTAATTAAGCCATTTCTATTCGACACCAAAATATACAACTCATTCATTTCTAATGAATCAATGTCTTCCAGTAATACAACTTGAGAGTTCTTGATTGCAATTATTCACACATGTGTTTTACAAGGTCCAGCTAGTCATTCAGTTCCCAGGTTTGGGTAATGAAGGCATTGATTGTTTTTAGGTTATTTGAACAGATTCCAGGATAATAGTGATGACAGAAAACACATTTATAATGTGCCAGTTAACCCCTTAAACACTGGTTGTAGTGGTGCTCATATAAATGGCCAGCAGGTGGAACAATAACCACAATGAAATGAGGTTCTATTAACATTATTCTACATTTGATTTCATATCAAAATGACTCTTACTGTATTAATGTTTTTCAACTGTAGTTTAAGTTCACAACTCAAACCCTGTATTTGGTACATGTTTTTATGGTAATCATATCAGCATCATTGTAAATGAAGGCAAACTGAATTGATGATGGCTAACAGGATTGTCACCTTGGCAAAGCTGAGCTTCATTTGCAATGAGAATTATATTTTAAAAGGAAATCAATTAAATTAAACAAACAATAAATATGTTGTGATTTGTCTGTTTAACATAAAAACAATGATGTCTTATGTTTCACAGTTGCAGTCAAGAATAATATTGTTATCATAACTAATTAACACTTTATTAACTAGGGCCCGGATTCAATCAGGGTGGTTGACAAACGTTTAAAGGCAATCTTCCTGCATTAGTGGAGATTCACAAATGCTGTGTACAGGGCATTTACTCCAGGTTTTTTTCCTAGGTTTTGGCCTTTCTCGGGAGTTGTTCCTAGCCACCGTGCTTCTACACCTGCATTGCTTGCTGTTTGGGGTTTTAGGCTGGGTTTCTGTACAGCATTTTGAGATATCAGCTGATGTACGAAGGGCTGTATAAATACATTTGATTTGATTTGATTCGGAAAGTATTCAGACCCCTTGACTTTTTCCACTTTGTTACTTTACAGCCTTATTCTAAAATTGATTAAATAAAAAGAATCCTCAGCAATCTAGACACAATACCCCACAATGACATCACAATACCCCACAATGACATCACAATACCCCATAATTACATCACAATACCACATAAGGACAAAGAGAAAAACAGATTTTTAGGGCTACATAGTTAAAGTGGCTAGTGATACATGTATTACATAAGGATGCAATCGATGATATAGAGTACAGTATATACGTATGCATATGAGATGAATAATGTAGGGTAAGTAACATTATATAAGGTAGCATTGTTTAAAGTGGCTAGTGATATATTTACATCATTTCCCATCAATTCCCATTATTAAAGTGGCTGGAGTTGAGTCAGTGTCAGTGTGTTGGCAGCAGCCACTCAATGTTAGTAGTGGCTGTTTAACAGTCTGATGGCCTTGAGATAGAAGCTGTTTTTTAGTCTCTCGGTCCCAGCTTTGATGCACCTGTACTGACCTCGCCTTCTGGATGATAGCAGGGTGAACAGGCAGTGCCTCGGGTGGTTGATGTCCTTGATGATCTTTATGGCCTTCCTGTAACATCGGGTGGTGTATGTGTCCTGGAGGGCAGGTAATTTGCCCCCGGTGATGCGTTGTGCTTGCTATTATCTATTGTTGCCTGCTTGCTATTAGCTATCGTTGCCTGCTTACTATTAGCTATAGCTGCTTGCTCGCTATTAGCTATTGCTGCTTGCTATCGTTGCTTGCTATTAGCTATAGCTGCTTGCTTGCTATTAGCTATTGCTGCTTGCTTGCTATTAGCTATCATTGCTTGCTATTAGCTATAGCTGCTTGCTCGCTATTAGCTTTTGCTGCTTGCTATTAGCTATCATTGCTTGCTATTAGCTATAGCTGCTTGCTCGCTATTAGCTTTTGCTGCTTGCTATTAGCTATCATTGCTTGCTATTAGCTATTACTGCTTGCTTGCTATTAGCTATTACTGCTTGCTATTAGCTATAGCTGCTTGCTCGCTATTAGTTATTACTGCTTGCTATTAGCTATCATTGCTTGCTATTAGCTATTACTGCTTGCTTGCTATTAGCTATTACTGCTTGCTATTAGCTATAGCTGCTTGCTCGCTATTAGTTATTACTGCTTGCTATTAGCTATAGCTGCTTGCTCGCTATTAGCTATTACTGCTTGCTATTAGCTATTACTGCTTGCTTGCTGTTTGTTTTTTTGAAACATTGTTGCATTTAAATTTTAGATCACAGGTTAGTGTGATGAACTTGATAAAATATATCTGCAATAGGAAGTAATAGCTGTTTGTTTTTTTTCATTTTTGGACATGAAATGGTTGTACTTTTGTATTGGTATGACTATATACGGGGTTGCATATTCGTTATATTCGTTATCCCCTTCGAGGTGACACCGTTATTGTCGCTATTGGTGATAGTGGTGTTGGCCACCATAAATTGTGTACAAAGTGCAAAGTATTTCATGCTATGTGTCACATATTGTGTGTGTGCGTGTGCGTGTGCGTGTGTGTGTGTGTGTGTGTGTGTGTGTGTGTGTGTGTGTGTGTGTGTGTGTGTGTGTGTGTGTGTGTGTGTGTGTGTGTGTGTGTGTGTGTGTGTGTGTGTGTGTGTGTGTGTGTGTGTGTGTGTGTGTGTGTGTGTGTGTGTTTCAATAAAAAGTAATGATTTTCCTTCAATAGAACTGTAGTGGTCCGTCTACTGAAGATATGTCAGGGACATTAAGTTATGCTATGTTTTCTGTTATTTTCTATATATATTTTCAGAATTCTGATACAGTCTATTGGAATAGTTTTGGTCCTTCTGAAGACCTAGGTCCTTTAGTCACTGTTCGCCACTGCTGTATGGGGGCTGTGCAGCCCCAGGTTGGGGTCTGTATGGTGGGGCGTTGGTAGGAGGAGAGCCCTGAGGCTAGTTTGGGCACCAGTCAGGCCAGTTCAGAGTCAGTCAGTCAGGCCAGTTCAGAGTCAGTCAGTCAGGCCAGTTCAGAGTCAGTCAGTCAGGCCAGTTCAGAGTCAGTCAGTCAGGCCAGTTCAGAGTCAGTCAGTCAGGCCAGTTCAGAGTCAGTCAGTCAGGCCAGTTCAGAGTCAGTCAGTCAGGCCAGTTCAGAGTCAGTCAGTCAGGCCTGAGGCTACACCATTTACATGTTGGGAGACGAGGGGAAACGTCCAGACTGCTGACACTCATTAATACCCAACCCATAATCTCTGGTGCTGCTTTGGGATTTGGGTCTCCGTTTAGATCAATACACCATTGGTCTGGTCTAGACTGGATGCACTAATGCTACTTATTCCTATAGTAAGGCCGGGATTCGATACAAGGCGCGTTGTACTGTCGACTATGAGCCTTTTTTTTTTAAAGGCATTGTTCCCAACGTTTGCGCGATCGCATGCACGGTAAACGCTGCAGATGTCGGATCAATCTGTAATTACCATTTCATTTCCAGCACTCTACCTCACACATACAGCGCATTTGGAAAGTAATTCAAACCCCTTGACTTTTTCCACATTTTGTTACGTTATACCCTTATTCTAAAATTGATTAAATTCATTGTTTTCCTCATCAATCTACACACAATACCCCATAATGACATCACAAAAGCCCATAATGACATCACAAAAGCCCATAATGATCAAGTGAAAAGTTATTTTTTTTATTTAGACAAATTTATAAAAAATAAAAAGCAGAAATACCTTATTTAAGAAATACCTTATTTACCTTACTTAAAAACCTTATTTAAGTATTCAGACCCTTTGCTATGAGACTCGAAATTGAGCTCAGGCTCATCCTGTCCATCCAGGATTGTGGGGAAGGGTACCAAAAATGTCTGCAGCTTTGAAGGTCCCTGTAATGGTTTTCCTCCTCTTCGTCTGAAGAGGAGAGGCGAGAAGGATCGGAGGACCAATATGCGGCGTGGTAAGTGTCCATGGTTGTTTATTTAAACACCTAAACTGAACACTCCATACAAAAACAATAAACGTAACGTGAATAACCGAAACCGAAAACAGTACCGTGTGGTGTAAGACACAGACACGGAAACAATCACCCACAAACACACAGTGAAACCCAGGCTACCTAAGTATGATTCTCAATCAGAGACAACTAACGACACCTACCTGTGATTGAGAACCATACTAGGCCGAACACAGAAAACCAACCTAGAAACACAAAACATAGAATGCCCACCCAACTCACGTCCTGACCAATTCAAACAAACAAATAACACAAATACTAGGGTCGGAACGTGACAGTCCCTAAGAACACAGTGGCTTCCATCATTCTTAAATGGAAGAAGTTTTGAACCACCAAGACTCATCCTAGAGCTGTCCATCTGACCAAACTGAGCAATCAGGGGAGAAGGGCCTTGGTCAGGGAGGTGACCAAGACCCCGATGGTCACTATGACAGAGCTCCAGGGTTCCTCTGCGGAGATGAGAGAACCTTCCAGAAGGACAAACATCTATGCAGCACTCCACTAATCAGGCCTTTATGGTAGAGTGGCCAGATGAAAGCCACTCCTCAGTAAAAGACACATGACAGCCCGCTTGGTGTTTGCCAAAAGGCACATAAAGGATTCTCAGACCATGAGAAGCAAGATTCTCTGGTCTGATGAAACCAAGATTAAACTCTTTGGCCTAAATGCCAAGCGTCACGTCTGGAGGAAACCTGGCACCATCCCTACGGTGAAGCATGGTGGTGGCATCAGCATGCTGTGGGGATGTTTTTCAGCGGCAGGGACTGAGAGACTAGTCTGGATCGAGGGAAAGATGAACGGAGCAAAGTACAGAGAGATCCTTGATGAAAACCTGCTCCAGTGCGTTCAGGACCTCAGACTGGGGTGAAGGTTCACCTTCCAGCAGGACACCGACCCTAAGCACACAGCCAAGACAACTCAGGAGTGGCTTCAGGACAAGTCTCTGAATGTCCTTGAGTGGCCCAGCCAGAGTCCGGACTTGAACCCAATCGAACATCTTTGGAGAGACCTGAAAATAGCTGTGCAGCGACGCTCCCCATCCAACCTGACAGAGCTTGAGAGGATCTGCAGAGAAGAACGGGAGAAACTCCCCAAATACAGGTGTGACAAGCTTGTAGCGTCATACCCAAGAAGACTTGATGCTGTAATTGTTACCAAAGGTACTTCAACAAAGTACTAAGTAAAGGGTCTGAATACATATGTAAATGTTATATTTGGTTTGTCATTATGGGGTATTGTGTGTAGATTAATGAGGAACAAAAACATGTAATCCATTTTAGAATAAGACTGCAGACGTAACAAAATGTGGAAAAAGTCAAAGGGTCTGAATACTTTCTGAATGAACTGTACTTTTGAAGATTGAATCCCGGCCTAAGTAAGGTGAGTGGAAGATGGACAGGCCTTGAGCCTCTAGCTATAGTCCACCTACTTTCTGAATTGTTAACCCGACTCAGTGTTTGACCCTAGATGAAGACATAGGAGTCAGATGGTTCAGTTCTCAGATCATTTATTGTAACACGGGGAGCAGGCAAAGGGCAGGTAGAGGTTCTTAACCAGGTCAGAACCAGGCAGGTACAGAACGGCAGGCAGGCTCAGGGTCAGGGCAGGCAGAAAGGTCAGAACCAGAAAGGCTAGAAACAAAAAAAATAGGAAACACGCTGGGACGACCTGACAATACAAGATGAACTGGCAACAGACAAACAGAAAACGCAGGTATAAATACACAGAGGATAATGGGGAAAATGGGAGACACCTGGTGGCGGTTGGAGACAAGCACAAGACACAGTTAAGTGCATAGAAATAGTTACTGGCATGGGTACACTCATTATGTCCACCAGTCCAGGGAACGTATTCCATTCTAGTGATTATACTTCTATGGTTAAGGCCCTCAAGGTGAAAGAGGAAACATATACAGGACAGGTTGTTCATAACAGGAAGTACTGATGGAAACATTTACAGGACAGGTTGTTCATAACAGGAAGTAGTGATGGAAACATTTACAGGACAGGTTGTTCGTAACAGGAAGTGCTGATGGAAACATTTACAGGACAGGTTGTTCATAACAGGAAGTAGTGATGGAAACATTTACAGGACAGGTTGTTCGTAACAGGAAGTGCTGATGGAAACATTTACAGGACAGGTTGTTCGTAACAGGAAGTGCTGATGGAAACATTTACAGGACAGGTTGTTCGTAACAGGAAGTGCTGATGGAAACATTTACAGGACAGGTTGTTCGTAACAGGAAGTGCTGATGGAAACATTTACAGGACAGGTTGTTCGTAACAGGAAGTGCTGATGGAAACATTTACAGGACAGGTTGTTCATAATGTGACTGATGTGCTACTGTATTTCAATGTATTACAGTACTATGTGTGTGTGTGTGTGTGTGTGTGTGTGTGTGTGTGTGTGTGTGTGTGTGTGTGTGTGTGTGTGTGTGTGTGTGTGTGTGTGTGTGTGTGTGTGTGTGTGTGTGTGTGTGTGTGTGTGTGTGTGTGTGTGTGTGTGTGTGTGTGTAATCATAGAATGTAATTCCCATATTTACCCAGAAATCCGGTCTTGTCATTTTAAGGCCCATAAAACCACCATTCTGGGGTCAGTAACAGGGTGACGGCATGCTGCCTGGTGTTACATAACATAACCGAGCTACTGTACTGTAGAACTGAACCAAATTATAATGGGAGTAATGGGACCCAATGACATAACATTGAAGGTTGTGCAATGTAACAGCAATATTTAGACTTAGGGATGCCACCGTTAGATAAAATACGGAACAGTTCCGTATTTCACTGAAAGAATAAATGTTTTGTTTTCGAGATGATAGTTTCCGGATTTGACCATATTAATGACCTAAGGCTCGTATTTCTGTGTGTTATTATGTTATAATTAAGTCTATGATTTGATAGAGCAGTCTGACTGAGCGATGATAGGCACCAGCAGGCTCTAAGCATTCATTCAAACAGCACTTTTGTGCGTTTTGCCAGCAGCTCTTCGCTGTGCTTCA
>NC_060177.1:91772151-91777151 GCF_021184085.1 Oncorhynchus gorbuscha
CCTGTCCTCATCCTCTATATACACTAGAGTAGCATCATCATCCCATCCTGTCCTCATCCTCTATATACACTAGAGTAGTACCATCACCCCATCCTGTCCTCATCCTCTATATACACTAGAGTAGTACCATCATCCTGTCCTCTATATACACTAGAGTAGTACCGTCATCCTGTCCTCATCCTCTATATACACTAGAGTAGTACCATCATCCCATCCTGTCCTCATCCTCTATATACACTAGAGTAGTACCATCACCCCATCCTGTCCTCATCCTCTATATACACTAGAGTAGTACTGTCATCCTGTCCTCATCCTCTATATACACTAGAGTAGTACCGTCGTCCTGTCCTCATCCTCTGGAGTTGTATCCTCATCCCATCCTGTCCTCATCCTCTATATACACTAGAGTAGTACCATCATCCTGTTCTCCATATACACTAGAGTAGTACCGTCATCCTGTCCTCATCCTCTGGAGTAGTATCCTCATCCCATCCTGTCCTCATTCTCTATATACACTAGAGTAGTACCGTCGTCCTGTCCTCATCCTCTGGAGTAGTATCCTCATCCCATCCTGTCCTCATCCTCTATATACACTAGAGTAGTACCATCATCCTGTCCTCTATATACACTAGAGTAGTACCATCACCCCATCCTGTCCTCATCCTCTATATACACTAGAGTAGTACTGTCATCCTGTCCTCATCCTCTATATACACTAGAGTAGTACCGTCGTCCTGCCCTCATCCTCTGGAGTTGTATCCTCATCCCATCCTGTCCTCATCCTCTATATACACTAGAGTAGTACCATCATCCTGTCCTCTATATACACTAGAGTAGTACCGTCATCCTGTCCTCATCCTCTGGAGTAGTATCCTCATCCCATCCTGTCCTCATTCTCTATATACATTAGAGTAGTACCGTCATCCTGTCCTCATCCTCTGGAGTAGTATCCTCATCCCATCCTGTCCTCATCCTCTATATACACTAGAGTAGTACCATCATCCTGTTCTCTATATACACTAGAGTAGTACCGTCATCCTGTCCTCATCCTCTGGAGTAGTATCCTCATCCCATCCTGTCCTCATCCTCTATATACACTAGAGTAGTACCATCATCCTGTCCTCTATATACACTAGAGTAGTACCATCATCCTGTCCTCATCCTCTGGAGTAGTATCCTCATCCCATCCTGTCCTCATCCCATCCTGTCCTCATCCTCTGGAGTAGTATCCTCATCCAATCCTGTCCTCATCCTCTGGAGTAGTATCCTCATCCCATCCTGTCCTCATCCCATCCTGCCCTCATTCTCTATATACACTAGAGTAGTACCGTCGTCCTGTCCTCATCCTCTGGAGTAGTATCCTCATCCCATCCTGTCCTCATCCCATCCTGTCCTCATTCTCTATATACACTAGAGTAGTACCGTCGTCCTGTCCTCATCCTCTGGAGTAGTATCCTCATCCAATCCTGTCCTCATCCTCTGGAGTAGTATCCTCATCCCATCCTGTCCTCATCCCATCCTGTCCTCATTCTCTATATACACTAGAGTAGTACCGTCGTCCTGTCCTCATCCTCTGGAGTAGTATCCTCATCCCATCCTGTCCTCATCCCATCCTGTCCTCATCCCATCCTGTCCTCATTCTCTATATACACTAGAGTAGTACCGTCGTCCTGTCCTCATCCTCTGGAGTAGTATCCTCATCCCATCCTGTCCTCATCCCATCCTGTCCTCATCCCATCCTGTCCTCATCCCGTCCTGTCCTCATCCCGTCCTGTCCTGACTTTTAGAGGTTAAGGTTTGAGAATGGGAATTCAAATAACTTTCTATCACTGGATTTGACAATGCAACCATTTGTACCAGAGGCAGATGCTTACGCCCATCCACCATCCCCGTTCACATCGCCTTAACAAAACCCCAGAAACCTACCTGAAGGGAACATCGCTCACTGTTTCCCCTAGTGGTCGGCTAGCAGGTTATCTCCCAGACGTCCTCAGACATGGATAGATGTCTGGTCCTGTCATGTGACCTGGTTGTGGTCTATTGAGGGAAGAGAGGCACTGCAGACCATATAAGTCAGGATTGTAGTACAGTTGAAAGGAGCCATGGTGTCATTCAAGGTGTCTGCTTAGTAGCCTAGTGGTTAGAGTGTAGAGGCGGCAGGGTAGCCTAGTGGTTAGAGTGTAGAGGCGGCAGGGTAGCCTAGTGGTTAGAGTGTAGAGGCGGCAGGGTAGCCTAGTGGTTAGAGTGTAGAGGCGGCAGGTAGCCTAGTGGTTAGAGTGTAGAGGTGGCAGGTAGCCTAGTGGTTAGAGTGTAGAGGCGGCAGGTAGCCTAGTGGTTAGAGTGTAGAGGCGGCAGGTAGCCTAGTGGTTAGAGTGTAGAGGAGGCTGCGTAGCCTAGTGGTCAGAGCGTTGGACTAGTAACCAGGAAGAGAATGCCTAGTGGTTAGAGCGTTGGACTAGTAACCAGCAGGTAGCCTAGTGGTTAGAGTGTTGGACTAGTAACCAGCAGGTAGCCTAGTGGTTAGAGGGTTGGACTAGTAACCAGCAGGTAGCCTAGTGGTAGCCTAGTGGTTAGAGTGTTGGACTAGTAACCAGGAAGAGAATGCCTAGTGGTTAGAGTGTTGGACTAGTAACCAGCAGGTAGCTTAGTGGTTAGAGTGTTGGACTAGTAACCAGGAAGAGAATGCCTAGTGGTTAGAGTGTTGGACTAGTAACCAGCAGGTAGCCTAGTGGTTAGAGTGTTGGACTAGTAACCAGGAAGAGAATGCCTAGTGGTTAGAGTGTTGGACTAGTAACCAGCAGGTAGCTTAGTGGTTAGAGTGTTGGACTAGTAACCAGCTGGTAGCCTAGTGGTTAGAGGGTTGGACTAGTAACCAGCAGGTAGCCTAGTGGTAGCCTAGTGGTTAGAGTGTTGGACTAGTAACCAGCAGGTAGCCTACTGGTTAGAGTGTTGGACTAGTAACCAGCAGGTAGCCTAGTGGTTAGGGTGTTGGACTAGTAACCAGCAGGTAGCCTAGTGGTTAGAGCGTTGGACTAGTAACCAGCAGGTAGCCTAGTGGTTAGAGTGTTGGACTAGTAACCAGCAGGTAGCCTAAATCAAATCAAATCAAATGTATTTATATAGCCCTTCGTACATCAGCTGATATCTCAAAGTGCTGTACAGAAACCCAGCCTAAAACCCCAAACAGCAAGCAATGCAGGTGTAGAAGTGGTCAGAGCGTTGGACTAGTAACCAGCAGGTAGTCTAGTGGTTAGAGTGTTGTACTAGTAACCAGCAGGTAGCCTACTGGTTAGAGTGATGGACTAGTAACGAGCAGGTAGCCTAGTGGTAGCCTAGTGGTTAGAGTGTTGGACTAGTAACCAGCAGGTAGCCTAGTGGTTAGAGTGTTGGACTAGTAACCAGCAGGTAGCCTAGTGGTTAGAGTGTTGGACTAGTAACCAGCAGGTAGCCTAGTGGTTAGAGTGTTGGACTAGTAACCAGCAGGTAGCCTAGTGGTTAGAGTGTTGGACTAGTAACCAGCAGGTAGCCTAGTGGTTAGAGCGTTGGACTAGTAACCAGCAGGTAGCCTAGTGGTTAGAGCGTTGGACTAGTAACCAGCAGGTAGCCTAAATCAAATCAAATCAAATGTATTTATATAGCCCTTCGTACATCAGCTGATATCTCAAAGTGCTGTACAGAAACCCAGCCTAAAACCCCAAACAGCAAGCAATGCAGGTGTAGAAGTGGTCAGAGCGTTGGACTAGTAACCAGCAGGTAGTCTAGTGGTTAGAGTGTTGTACTAGTAACCAGCAGGTAGCCTACTGGTTAGAGTGTTGGACTAGTAACGAGCAGGTAGCCTAGTGGTAGCCTAGTGGTTAGAGTGTTGGACTAGTAACCAGCAGGTAGCCTAGTGGTTAGAGTGTTGGACTAGTAACCAGCAGGTAGCCTAGTGGTTAGAGTGTTGGACTAGTAACCAGCAGGTAGCCTAGTGGTTAGAGTGTTGGACTAGTAACCAGCAGGTAGCCTAGTGGTTAGAGTGTTGGACTAGTAACCAGCAGGTAGCCTAGTGGTTAGAGCGTTGGACTAGTAACCAGCAGGTAGCCTAGTGGTTAGAGCGTTGGACTAGTAACCAGCAGGTAGTCTAGTGGTTAGAGCGTTGGACTAGTAACCAGCAGGCAGCCTAGTGGTTAGAGCGTTGGACTAGTAACCAGCAGGTAGCCTAGTGGTTAGAGCGTTGGACTAGTAACCAGCAGGTAGTCTAGTGGTTAGAGCGTTGGACTAGTAACCAGCAGGCAGCCTAGTGGTTAGAGTGTTGGACTAGTAACCAGCAGGTAGCCTAGTGGTTAGAGCGTTGGACTAGTAACCAGCAGGTAGTCTAGTGGTTAGAGCGTTGGACTAGTAACCAGCAGGCAGCCTAGTGGTTAGAGTGTTGGACTAGTAACCAGCAGGTAGCCTAGTGGTTAGAGCGTTGGACTAGTAACCGAAAGGTTGCAAGATTGGATCCCCCGAGCTGACAAGGTACAAATCTGTCGTTCTGTCCCTGAACAGGCAGTTAACCCCACTGTTCCTAGACCGTCATTGAAAATAACAATTTGTTCTTAACTGACTTGCCTGGTTAAATAAAGATTTAAAAGAACATCTCATCCGCCCGTTCCTTCACTGCTGACGAGTTAAACTTGCAGAAAAAGTATTGTATTATAAACTGTGATTTGCTTTTTTTGTATGTGTGTTGTTCTTATAGAAGTTTTTTTTATTTTTTTTATTTTTAATCTTGTATCTAGTACTTTTTTTTTGTTGCATTGAACTGAACAAGTTGTAATCTGCCAGGATACTTGGTTTCCTTCCCTTGACATGTGTGCTTGCGTAAGCATAAACACACATGCACAACGGAACATCCAATTAGGATTTATGCTCGGATCACATAAGGGTCTGAGCAAAATACCAGCCTTCGTAAAGTTGAACATTTATTTTGAGGCCTTTAACTCTACAGTTACAGCATTCACCAGTTTTCTTGTCAGAAG
>NC_060177.1:91782151-91804651 GCF_021184085.1 Oncorhynchus gorbuscha
AGGTTTGTTAAATAGATCCCTTAGATGTGCCATTGTGTTAGGTTTGTTAAAACAGATCCCTTAGATGTACCATTGTGTTATGTTTGTTAAAATAGATCCCTTAGATGTACCATTGTGTTATGTTTGTTAAAATAGATCCCTTAGATGTGCCATTGTGTTAGGTTTGTTAAAATAGATCCCTTAGATGTACCACTGTGTTAGGTTTGTTAAATAGATCCCTTAGATGTGCCATTGTGTTAGGTTTGTTAAAACAGATCCCTTAGATGTACCATTGTGTTATGTTTGTTAAAATAGATCCCTTAGATGTGCCATTGTGTTAGGTTTGTTAAAATAGATCCCTTAGATGTACCACTGTGTTAGGTTTGTTAAATAGATCCCTTAGATGTGCCATTGTGTTAGGTTTGTTAAAATAGATCCCTTAGATGTGCCATTGTGTTAGGTTTGTTAAATAGATCCCTTAGATGTGCCATTGTGTTAGGTTTGTTAAAATAGATCCCTTAGATGTACCACTGTGTTAGGTTTGTTAAATAGATCCCTTAGATGTGCCATTGTGTTAGGTTTGTTAAAATAGATCCCTTAGATGTGCCATTGTGTTAGGTTTGTTAAAATACAGCCCTTAGATGTATCACTGTGTTAGGTTTGTTAAATAGATCTCTTAGATGTACCATTGTGTTAGGTTTGTTAAAATAGATGCTTTAGAGGTCATGGGGATGAAGGCTGAATTGCTTGCTTGGTTACCCAGACTTCTTGCTCTGGCCAAACGCTATACCAGTCATTGACTTTGATCCTCTGATTTAGTTAGAGAAGATCCAATCGCTGAAGACTTTGTTTTGTTTCGACACCCCTCGTCAGCCCAAACGACTTCAACGATGGCCGTCTCAGACTAAAGTATGTAGCGAACGACAGAGCAGCGGGAGAATATAGTGTGAGTCGTCAGGCTAGAGAATTGCACCGTCTTCCCCTTAATATACTGTAGAAAAGTTAAGAGTCATGTTATTTAGTCAATATAATCATGTTAGTTAATCAATAGAATCATTTTAGTTAATCAATAGAATCATTTTAGTTAATCAATAGAATCATGTTAGTTAATCAATAGAATCATTTTAGTTAATCAATAGAATCATTTTAGTTAATCAATAGAATCATTTTAGTTAATCAATAGAATCATGTTAGTTAATCAATAGAATCATTTTAGTTAATCAATAGAATCATTTTAGTTAATCAATAGAGGGTCAAACAACCCGTATGTCGCTTTGGATAAAAACATCTTCAAAAATTGCATTTTATGTGCTGCGTTATTCAGTGCCTACAAATGGGGGGTTGGTCGTTGAAAAGTGCCTACACCGGTTTGGCAGTGCGGTCCCCCCTGGTTGGCCCCGATCCTCTCAGCTCTGCTCTGAACTATGACAATCGACTCCCATTCATTCAGTAGTAAGATACTGGGAGGTGGTGGCAGAGCTAACGCTGCGCTCACATCTATACGGCCGCCGCTCTGAACCCAGCGACCGCAGGCGTTCCAGCTGGCACAAAATATATACACGCACACGCACACGCACGCGCGCACGCACGCGCGCACGCACGCACACACACACACACACACACACACACACACACACACACACACACACACACACACACACACACACACACACACACACACACCATCATCCTCTCTCCGTCTGCTTTCCAGAGGGCTTGTAAAGGAAGAGTAGGAATACAGACATTCTGAAAGGGATGATGAGGATTTAGGAGGATATTCTCCAGGAAGAAGTTATCAGAGTGAATCACTACTGTGGATGACAGACAGTTGGACTTGCCTGGTGTGTGTTGTTCTCCTGTGCTGGACCAGGGAGCACCACCCTCCTCTCTCAGCTCTTACATGGCAAACTTTCTGGCTGAGCTGCTGGGATGTACTCTTCCAGACAAGGGCACTTCACCAGGAATGTTCCAGGTAAGGATGAAGAAGTAGTGCCCTTAACGGGTTGCTTTCTAGCATGTCTTTGTGTAAGCAGAGAGAGGATATCTACTGTGAGGTTAGGTATAGTCTGCGGCAGACATACTTCACCTGATTTCGCTATGGCAACAGGAGCTGATGCTTTGTTCATGATTGTGATTGACAGTTGCCATGCTGTCTTTAGTTTGACAGTTGCCATGCTGTCTTTAGTTTGACAGTTGCCATGCTGTCTTTAGTTTGACAGTTGCTATGCTGTCTTTAATTTGACAGTTGCTATGCTGTCTTTAGTTTGACAGTTGCTATGTTGTCTTTAGGTTGACAGTTGCTATGCTGTCTTTAGTTTGGCAGTTGCTATGCTGTCTTTAATTTGACAGTTGCTATGCTGTCTTTAGTTTGACATTTGCTATGCTGTCTTAGTTTGACAGTTGCTATGTTGTCTTTAGTTTGACAGTTGCTATGCTGTCTTTAGTTTGACAGTTGCTATGCTGTCTTTAGTTTGGAAGTTGCTATGCTGTCTTTTAGTTTGACAGTTGCTATGCTGTCTTTAGTTTGACAGTTGCTATGCTGTCTTTTAGTTTGACAGTTGCTATGTTGTCTTTAGTTTGACAGTTGCTATGCTGTCTTTAGTTTGGCAGTTGCTATGCTGTCTTTAGTTTGACAGTTGCTATGCTGTCTTTAGTTTGACAGTTGCTGTGTTTAGTTTGACAGTTGCTATGTTGTCTTTAGTTTGACAGTTGCTATGCTGTCTTTAGTTTGACAGTTGCTATGCTGTCTTAGTTTGACAGTTGCTATGTTGTCTTTAGTTTGACAGTTGCTATGCTGTCTTTAGTTTGACAGTTGCTATGCTGTCTTTAGTTTGGAAGTTGCTATGCTGTCTTTTAGTTTGACAGTTGCTATGCTGTCTTTAGTTTGACAGTTGCTATGCTGTCTTTTAGTTTGACAGTTGCTATGTTGTCTTTAGTTTGACAGTTGCTATGCTGTCTTTAGTTTGTCAGTTGCTATGCTGTCTTTAGTTTGACAGTTGCTATGCTGTCTTTAGTTTGACAGTTGCTGTGTTTAGTTTGACAGTTGCTATGCTGTATTTAGTTTGACAGTTGCTATGCTGTGTTTAGTTTGACAGTTGCTATGTTGTCTTTAGTTTGACAGTTGCTATGCTGTCTTTAGTTTGACAGTTGCTATGCTGTTTTTAGTTTGACAGTTGCTATGCTGTCTTTAGTTTGACAGTTGCTATGCTGTCTTTAGTTTGACAGTTGCTATGCTGTCTTTAGTTTGGCAGTTGCTATGCTGTCTTTAGTTTGACAGTTGCTGTGTTTGACTTGTCTTTAGTTTGACAGTTGCTATGTTGTCTTTAGTTTGACAGTTGCTATGCTGTCTTTAGTTTGACAGTTGCTATGCTGTCTTTAGTTTGACAGTTGCTATGCTGTCTTTAGTTTGACAGTTGCTATGCTGTCTTTAGTTTGACAGTTGCTATGCTGTCTTTAGTTTGACAGTTGCTATGCTGTCTTTAGTTTGACAGTTGCTATGCTGTGTTTAGTTTGACAGTTGCTATGCTGTATTTAGTTTGACAGTTGCTATGCTGTGTTTAGTTTGACAGTTGCTATGCTGTGTTTAGTTTGACAGTTGCTATGCTGTCTTTAGTTTGGCAGTTGCTATGCTGTCTTTTAGTTTGACAGTTGCTATGCTGTCTTTAGTTTGACAGTTGCTATGCTGTCTTTTAGTTTGACAGTTGCTATGTTGTCTTTAGTTTGACAGTTGCTATGCTGTCTTTAGTTTGGCAGTTGCTATGCTGTCTTTAGTTTGACAGTTGCTATGCTGTCTTTAGTTTGACAGTTGCTATGCTGTGTTTAGTTTGACAGTTGCTATGCTGTATTTAGTTTGACAGTTGCTATGCTGTCTTTAGTTTGGAAGTTGCTATACTGTCTTTTAGTTTGACAGTTGCTATGGTGTCTTTAGTTTGACAGTTGCTATGCTGTCTTTTTGTTTGACAGTTGCTATGTTGTCTTTAGTTTGACAGTTGCTATGCTGTCTTTAGTTTGGCAGTTGCTATGCTGTCTTTAGTTTGACAGTTGCTATGCTGTGTTTAGTTTGACAGTTGCTATGCTGTATTTAGTTTGACAGTTGCTATGCTGTGTTTAGTTTGACAGTTGCTATGTTGTCTTTAGTTTGACAGTTGCTATGCTGTCTTTAGTTTGACAGTTGCTATGCTGTTTTTAGTTTGACAGTTGCTATGCTGTCTTTAGTTTGACAGTTGCTATGCTGTCTTTAGTTTGACAGTTGCTATGCTGTCTTTAGTTTGACAGTTGCTATGCTGTCTTTAGTTTGGCAGTTGCTATGCTGTCTTTAGTTTGACAGTTGCTATGCTGTCTTTAGTTTGACAGTTGCTATGCTGTCTTTAGTTTGGCAGTTGCTATGCTGTCTTTAGTTTGGCAGTTGCTATGCTGTCTTTAGTTTGACAGTTGCTATGCTGTCTTTAGTTTGACAGTTGCTATGCTGTATTTAGTTTGACAGTTGCTATGCTGTGTTTAGTTTGACAGTTGCTATGCTGTCTTTAGTTTGGCAGTTGCTATGCTGTCTTTAGTTTGGCAGTTGCTATGCTGTCTTTAGTTTGGCAGTTGCTATGCTGTCTTTTAGTTTGACAGTTGCTATGCTGTCTTTAGTTTGACAGTTGCTATGCTGTCTTTTAGTTTGACAGTTGCTATGTTGTCTTTAGTTTGACAGTTGCTATGCTGTCTTTAGTTTGGCAGTTGCTATGCTGTCTTTAGTTTGACAGTTGCTATGCTGTCTTTAGTTTGACAGTTGCTATGCTGTCTTTAGTTTGACAGTTGCTATGCTGTATTTAGTTTGACAGTTGCTATGCTGTCTTTAGTTTGGAAGTTGCTATGCTGTCTTTTAGTTTGACAGTTGCTATGCTGTCTTTAGTTTGACAGTTGCTATGCTGTCTTTTAGTTTGACAGTTGCTATGTTGTCTTTAGTTTGACAGTTGCTATGCTGTCTTTAGTTTGACAGTTGCTATGCTGTCTTTAGTTTGGCAGTTGCTATGCTGTCTTTAGTTTGACAGTTGCTATGCTGTCTTTAGTTTGACAGTTGCTATGCTGTCTTTAGTTTGACAGTTGCTATGCTGTCTTTAGTTTGACAGTTGCTATGCTGTCTTTAGTTTGACAGTTGCTATGCTTTCTTTAGTTTGGAAGTTGCTATGCTGTCTTTTAGTTTGACAGTTGCTATGCTGTCTTTAGTTTGACAGTTGCTATGCTGTCTTTTAGTTTGACAGTTGCTATGTTGTCTTTAGTTTGACAGTTGCTATGCTGTCTTTAATAATAATAATATATGCCATTTAGCAGACGCTTTTATCCAAAGCGACTTACAGTCATGTGTGCATACATTCTACATATAGTTTGGCAGTTGCTATGCTGTCTTTAGTTTGACAGTTGCTATGCTGTCTTTAGTTTGACAGTTGCTATGCTGTGTTTAGTTTGACAGTTGCTATGCTGTATTTAGTTTGACAGTTGCTATGCTGTGTTTAGTTTGACAGTTGCTATGTTGTCTTTAGTTTGACAGTTGCTATGCTGTCTTTAGTTTGACAGTTGCTATGCTGTTTTTAGTTTGACAGTTGCTATGCTGTCTTTAGTTTGACAGTTGCTATGCTGTCTTTAGTTTGACAGTTGCTATGCTGTCTTTAGTTTGACAGTTGCTATGCTGTCTTTAGTTTGGCACTGTCTTTAGTTTGACAGTTGCTATGCTGTCTTTTAGTTTGACAGTTGCTATGCTGTCTTTAGTTTGAGTTGCTATGCTGTCTTTTAGTTTGACAGTTGCTATGCTGTCTTTAGTTTGACAGTTGCTATGCTGTCTTTTGCTATGCTGTCTTTTAGTTTGACAGTTGCTATGCTGTCTTTAGTTTGACTTTATGCTGTTTTTAGTTTGACTTTAGTTTGCTATGCTGTCTTTAGTTTGGCAGTTGCTATGCTGTCTTTAGTTTGACAGTTGCTATGCTGTCTTTAGTTTAGTTTGACAGTTGCTATGCTGTCTTTAGTTTGACAGTTGCTATGCTGTCTTTAGTTTGACAGTTGCTATGCTGTCTTTAGTTTGCTAGTTTGACAGTTGCTATGCTGTCTTTAGTTTGACAGTTGCTATGCTGTCTTTAGTTTGACAGTTGCTATGCTGTCTTTAGTTTGACAGTTGCTATGCTGTCTTTAGTTTGACAGTTGCTATGCTGTCTTTAGTTTGACAGTTGCTATGCTGTCTTTAGTTTGACAGTTGCTATGCTGTCTTTAGTTTGACAGTTGCTATGCTGTCTTTAGTTTGACAGTTGCTATGCTGTCTTTAGTTTGACAGTTGTTTAGTTTGGAAGTTGCTATGTTTTTAGTTTGACAGTTGCTATGCTGTCTTTAGTTTGACAGTTGCTATGCTGTCTTTAGTTTGACAGTTGCTATGCTGTCTTTAGTTTTAGCAGACGCTATCCAAAGCTTACAGTCATGTTTAGTTTGGCAGTTGCTATGCTGTCTTTAGTTTGACAGTTGCTATGAGTTTGACAGTTGCTATGCTGTCTTTTAGTTTGACAGTTGCTATGCTGCTATGCTGTGTTTAGTTTGACAGTTGTTTGACAGTTGCTATGCTGTCTTTAGTTTGACAGTTGCTATGTTGCTATGCTGTCTTTAGTTTGACAGTTGCTATGCTGTCTTTAGTTTGACAGTTTGCTATGCTGTCTTTAGTTTGACAGTTGCTATGCTGTCTTTAGTTTGACAGTTGCTATGCTGTCTTTAGTTTGACAGTTGCTATGCTGTCTTTAGTTTGACAGTTGCTATGCTGTCTTTAGTTTGACAGTTTGCAGTATGCTGTCTTTAGTTTGACAGTTGCTATGCTGTGTCTTTAGTTTGACAGTTGCTATGCTGTCTTTAGTTTGACAGTTGCTATGCTGTCTTTAGTTTGACAGTTGCTATGCTGTCTTTAGTTTGACAGTTGCTATGCTGTCTTTAGTTTGATTGCTATGCTGTCTTTAGTTTGACAGTTGCTATGCTGTCTTTAGTTTGACAGTTGCTATGCTGTCTTTGAGTTGCTATGCTGTCTTTAGTTTGACAGTTGCTATGCTGTCTTTAGTTTGACAGTTGCTATGCTGTCTTTAGTTTGACAGTTGCTATGCTGTCTTTTTTGAGTTTGACAGTTGCTATGCTGTCTTTAGTTTGACAGTTGCTATGCTGTCTTTAGTTTGACAGTTGCTATGCTGTCTTTAGTTTGACAGTTGCTATGCTGTCTTTAGTTTGACAGTTGCTATGCTGTCTTTAGTTTGACAGTTGCTATGCTGTCTTTAGTTTGACAGTTGCTATGCTGTATGCTTTAGTTTGACAGTTGCTATGCTGTCTTTAGTTTGACAGTTGCTATGCTGTCTTTTTAGTTTGACAGTTGCTATGCTGTCTTTAGTTTGACAGTTGCTATGCTGTCTTTAGTTTGACAGTTGCTATGCTGTCTTTAGTTTGACAGTTGCTATGCTGTCTTTAGTTTGACAGTTGCTATGCTGTCTTTAGTTTGGCAGTTGCTATGCTGTCTTTAGTTTGACAGTTGCTATGCTGTCTTTAGTTTGACAGTTGCTATGCTGTCTTTAGTTTGGCAGTTGCTATGCTGTCTTTAGTTTGACAGTTGCTATGCTGTCTGTAGTGATTCTTTCAGAGTGGCTCATAATCTGGGTCCCAAATGGCACCCTATTCCCTTTATAGGGCACTACTTTGGACCAGGGCCCATAGGGCACTACTTTAGACCAGGGCCCATAGGGCACTACTTTAGACCAGGGCCCATAGGGCACTACTTTAGACCAGGGCCCATAGGTCACTACTTTAGACCAGGGCCCATAGGGCACTACTTTAGACCAGGGCCCATAGGGCACTACTTTAGACCAGGGCCCATAGGTCACTACTTTAGTATATTTACTATACTCTAGTGTCTGTAGTGTCTGATGTGGAGTCTAACCAGTATATTTACTGTCGTGTCTGATGTGGAGTCTAACCAGTATATTTACTATACTGTAGTTTCTGATGTGGAGTCTAACCAGTATATTTACTGTAGTGTCTGATGTGGAGTCTAACCAGTATATTTACTGTCGTGTCTGATGTGGAGTCTAACCAGTATATTTACTGTTGTGTCTGATGTGGAGTCTAACCAGTATATTTACTGTAGTTTCTGATGTGGAGTCTAACCAGTATATTTACTGTCGTGTCTGATGAGGAGTCTAAACAGTATATTTACTGTTGTGTCTGATGTGGAGTCTAACCAGTATATTTACTGTCGTGTCTGATGTGGAGTCTAACCAGTATATTTACTGTCGTGTCTGATGTGGAGTCTAAACAGTATATTTACTGTTGTGTCTGATGTGGAGTCTAAACAGTATATTTACTGTTGTGTCTGATGTGGAGTCTAAACAGTATATTTACTGTTGTGTCTGATGTGGAGTCTAAACAGTATATTTACTGTCGTCTCTGATGTGGAGTCTAAACAGTATATTTACTGTCGTGTCTGATGTGGAGTCTAACCAGTATATTTACTGCGCAGTAGTCTGGAGAGTGTGCGTTGTCAATTATTTGATTGTGTGTGTGTGTGTGTGTGTGTGTGTGTGTGTGTGTGTGTGTGTGTGTGTGTGTGTGTGTGTGTGTGTGTGTGTGTGTGTGTGTGTGTGTGTGTGTGTGTGTGTGTGTGTGTGTGTGTGTGTGTGTGTGTGTGTGTGTGTGTGTGTGTGTGTGTGTGTGTGTGTGTGTGTGTGTGTGTGTGTGTGTGTGTGTGTGTGTGTGTGTGTGTGTGTGTGCGCCAGCGGGTACTAGCACTGTCTTGGTGAAAATTGCAAGTGTGTGTATATTTGGGACAGTGTGTCACACACACACACACACACATACACACACACACGGACACACACAGACACACACACACACACGCACGGACACAGTCTTTGCACCTGTGCAAACACCCACAGCGTTCTCATTTTCAGCTCCACAGGTTGGTGGGCCGACACAGAGTCCTCAGCATGACATGTAATGACCAGGACAAATAGTAGTGCTGTAGTGACCAGGACCCATAGTAGTGCTGTAATGACCAGGACCCATAGTAGTGCTGTAATTTACATTTACATTTAAGTCATTTAGCAGACGCTCTTATCCAGAGCGACTTACAAATGACCAGGACCCATAGTAGTGCTGTAGTGACCAGGACCCATAGTAGTGCTGTAGTGACCAGGACCCATAGTAGTGCTGTAGTGACCAGGACCCATAGTAGTGCTGTAGTGACCAGGACCCATAGTAGTGCTGTAGTGACCAGGACCCATAGTAGTGCTGTAGTGACCAGGACCCATAGTAGTGCTGTAGTGACCAGGACCCATAGTAGTGCTGTAATGACCAGGACCCATAGTAGTGCTGTAGTGACCAGGACCCATAGTAGTGCACTATGTAGGGAATAAGCTGCTTTTTGGTACGTTCCCTTACCGTATTGGAGCAGACATTCTAATGTCGGGTTTTTGACTGTTTTTAACGAACACACACATTAGCTAATGAGATGGCATGGTTTCAGTGTGTGTGTGCGTTGTGTGTGTGTGTGCATGTGTGCGTTGTGTGTGTCTCAGAACACAGCGACAGCATCTTATTATAACATCTAGCGTCAGGTGTTAAAAGGTCCTGAACTCCAAATCTCCCTCGTAAAGTCTTCTCTATATAAATCACCTGAATATTCTGGAACACCTTCCTGGAATGAGGCAGATATAAGATTTTAACTGTGGTGCGATGTTGGGGATCAGAATCTCTGTCTCTCTCTCTCTGTGTGTCTCTCTCTCTCTCTCTCTCTCTCTCTCTCTCTCTCTCTCTCTCTCTCTCTCTCTCTCTCTCTCTCTCTCTCTCTCTCTCTCTCTCTCTGTCTCTCTCTCTCTCTCTCTCTCTCTCTCTCTCTCTCTCTCTCTCTCTGTGTGTCTTTCTCTCTCTGTGTCTCTCTCTCTATGTCTCTCTCTCTCTCTCTCTCTGTCTCTCTCTGTCTCTCTCTCTCTCTCTCTCTCTCTCTCTCTGTCTCTCTCTCTCTCTCTCTCTCTCTCTCTCTGTGTCTCTCTCTCTCTCTGTCTCTCTCTCTCTCTCTGTGTCTCTCTCTCTCTCTCTGTGTCTCTCTCTCTCTCTCTGTGTCTCTCTCTCTCTGTGTCTCTCTTTCTGTGTGTCTCTCTCTCTCTATGTGTGTCTTTCTGTCTCTGTGTGTCTCTCTCTCTCTGTGTCTCTCTCTCTCTGTGTCTCTCTTTCTGTGTGTCTCTCTCTCTCTATGTGTGTCTTTCTGTCTCTGTGTGTCTCTCTCTCTCTGTGTGTCTCTCTCTCTCTCTCTCTTGGCATGACGTAACAATATGCATATTGCCAAAGCTTACTTTGGATATTTACAATATGAAAATAATATGAATCAAAATTGTCAACGGGACAACAGTAACAACAATAACCAAGGGTCAAAATAGCCATACATTGAACAATAACAATAAACATACAGTAGAGGACATGTGCAGGTTGATTGGTCTGTCAGACACTGTCCCTCATCTCATGGCAGGCTGCAATGTAGTGCGCTGCCAACCCACAGCTCTCTGCATCCTCCCCCAACAGGACGGGTAGCCTACTCTCATCAGAGAGGTCTTTGAAGAGAGAGGGGGAGAGAAAGAGAGAATGAAAGAGCGAGAGAGAGATAATGAAAGAGAGAGAAAGAAGAGAGAGGTGGGAGACTGGCCCTAAATCGACAGTGCACTCTGGCAAACTATTTGACCATGGTTACTGATCAACACCGTAGAAAAACCTTGACAAAGTAGAGGCTCAGTGAGCACAGTCTTGCCACTGAGAAGGGTAGACACAGGAAAACATGGCTCCCTGTAGAGGGAAGGCTGTGCAACCACTGCACCACAGCAGAATCTGAGACAGAGCTGCATTTCTTGACAATATTTTCCCAAACTTGAAACCCTTATTCAAGGTTTCAACTCTTCACTCTCCCCACTCTCTCTCTCTCTCTCTCTCTCTCTCTCTCTCTCTCTCTCTCTCTCTCTCTCTCTCTCTCTCTCTCTCTCTCTCTCTCTCTCTCTCTCTCTCTCTCTCTCTCTCTCTCTCTCTCTGTCTCTCTGTCTCTCTCTCTCTCTCTCTCGCTCTCTCTCTCTCTCTCTCTCTCTCTCTCTCTCTCTCTCTCTCTGTCTCTCTGTCTCTCTCTCTCTCTCTCTCTCTCTCTCTCTCTCTCTCTCTCTCTCTCTCTCTCTCTCTCTCTGTCTCTCTGTCTCTCTCTCTCTCTCTCTCTCTCTGTCTCTCTGTCTCTCTGTCTCTCTCTCTCTCTCTCTCTCTCTCTCTCTCTCTCTCTCTCTCTCTCTCTCTCTCTCTCTCTCTCTCTCCTCTCCTCCCTCCTTCCCTCCCTCACTGGTGTAGTCTACTACTTAATATCTCTCTCAGGATGCCCATGTCCTAACAGCTGCATATACTGTGTGTGTGTGTGAGAGAGAGAGACATTTTGTTTTAGTACACTACACCGCAGCAGCACCTCAAATTCAACGAGGTGTGTCTAAGGAATTTTTGAATCAGAAGACGTTACCGTTGATGAAAACACACACACGCACGCGCGCACGCACGCACGCACGCACGCACGCGCGCACACGTGCACACACGTATACACACGTATACACACACATACACACACATACACACACGCGCACGCGCACACACATAAACACACGCGCACACACATAAACGCGCACACACATAAACACACGCGCACACACATGCACACACGCGCACACACGCACACACACATAAACACACGCACACACACATAAACACACACACACACATAAACACACACACACACACACAGACAATCATGTCATTGCTGAAAATATTCTCTTGCATTTGAAAAACAAGTCCTATTTGGAGACTCTTCCTCTTCCTCTTCCTCTTCCTTTGGGTGAAACATTGACACATCCATAGAATTCACAATCACAAGCCATGAAATATTTAAACCGCTGCAGTGTGTGTGTGTGTGTGTGTGTGTGTGTGTGTGTATTCGTGTTGGAACCACTGCAGTCTCTCTGAAACACCTAGCCAGTCCCCAGTACCACGAATGGGGTTTTATAGAAGGATAAAAATTGAAAAAGGTACAAATGAATCCCTATTAAATCTGTATTGGACAGGTTTCATGTGGAGCGATTTGAAAAGACAGACAGACGAGCATGTCAGGAATTCACAACTCACAAGGAGGTGTATCGCTAGCACAATTAGCAACTAGGGGTTAAAGATGGGACCAATTAATTACACTCATTAGCGATCATTGCACTCATTAGAGATCATTACACTAATTATAGAGATAATTACACTCATTAGAGATAATTACACTCATTGGAGATCATTGATAATTACACTCATTAGAGATAATTGATAATTACACTATTAGAGATAATTACACTCATTAGAAATCATTGATAATTACACTCATTAGAGATAATTGATAATTACACT
This sequence comes from Oncorhynchus gorbuscha, assembly GCF_021184085.1. Lineage (NCBI taxonomy): Eukaryota > Metazoa > Chordata > Actinopteri > Salmoniformes > Salmonidae > Oncorhynchus > Oncorhynchus gorbuscha. The sequence continues at coordinate 91,794,578 of NC_060177.1, forward strand.
AATTGGAGATAATTACACTCATTATAGATACTTACACACATTAGAGATAAATACACATATTAGAGATAATTGCACACATTAGAGATCATTAATAATTACACTCATATTAGAGATAATTGCACACATTAGAGATCATTAATAATTACACTCATTAGAGATCATTGGTAATGGTAGTGTTTCTTGATTTGGACATACATTTTTCCCACAAAAATGGCTAACCTTTTTTTAATAAATCCCCTTAAGGTTCGACGTTGTGTGGAAATCAAATTATCATATATATATTTTTTTTTTAATCTGTCAGTTTAATTAAGGTAGAAAGCTGTTTTTTTTGCGTCTACAACCGCCGCATCCACCAATGTCACACTTCTCACTCCATGCAACACGTCCACATCTGGGGTGAAAGGTGACAAAGCTACAGTGGTGTTTGTCAGACCTTGAGACATCCCGAAAATTGGTCTTCTCACAAAATCATCTGTAACGTACGAATGGTTTGGCCTACAAACGAGTATGACCCCTCTATGACCCCTCTATGGAAGGATGAGACTCTCGCAAACACGATGGTGTTCCCCGTCTTGGTCTACGACTCCCACAAGCATCTTGGGATTCGTCTGAAGCCGATCTGCTAACTTCTGGCTGGAGCATCCGAACAGTTTGGGCTACACACCAATATGATGGTAGGGGTTGGAGTGTAGGGCTTCGAGTGTAGGGGTTGGAGTGTAGGGTCTGGAGTGTAGGGGTTGGAGTGTAGGGTCTGGAGTGTAGGGTCTGGAGTGTAGGGCTTGGAGTGTAGGGCTTGGAGTGTAGGGCTTGGAGTGTAGGGTCTGGAGTGTAGGGCTTGGAGTGTAGGGTCTGGAGTGTAGGGCTTGGAGTGTAGGGCTTGGAGTGTAGGGCTTGGAGTGTAGGGTTGGAGTGTAGGGCTTGGAGTGTAGGGCTTGGAGTGTAGGGCTTGGAGTGTAGGGTCTGGAGTGTAGGGTCTGGAGTGTAGGGTCTGGAGTGTAGGGCTTGGAGTGTAGGGGTTGGAGTGTAGGGGTTGGAGTGTAGGGGTTGGAGTGTAGGGGTTGGAGTGTAGGGTCTGGAGTGTAGGGGTTGGAGTGTAGGGTCTGGAGTGTAGGGGTTGGAGTGTAGGGGTTAGAGTGTAGGGTCTGGAGTGTAGGGTCTGGAGTGTAGGGTCTGGAGTGTAGGGCTTGGAGTGTATGGCTTGGAGTGTAGGGCTTGGAGTGTAGGGCTTGGAGTGTAGGGGTTGGAGTGTAGGATCAGGAGTGTAGGATCGGGAGTGTAGGGGTCTGGAGTGTAGGGGTTGGAGTGTGGGATCGGGAGTGTAGGATCGGGAGTGTAGGGGTCTGGAGTGTAGGGGTCTGGAGTGTAGGGGTCTGGAGTGTAGGGGTTGGAGTGTAGGGCTTGGAGTGTAGGGCTTGGAGTGTAAGGGTTGGAGTGTAGGGCTTGGAGTGTAGGGCTTGGAGTGTAGGGGTTGGAGTGTAGGGGTTGGAGTGTAGGGGTTAGAGTGTAGGGGTTGGAGTGTAGGGGTTGGAGTGTAGGGGTTGGAGTGTAGGGGTTGGAGTGTAGGGGTTAGAGTGTAGGGTCTGGAGTGTAGGGTCTGGAGTGTAGGGGTTAGAGTGTAGCCTGAAGGTAGGGAGGGGCAGTTCCTCTTGCTGCTCCCTTGCTAGCCACCCTTTGTCTTGATGACAGCTTTGCACATTCTTGGCTTTCTCTCAACCAGCTTCATGAGGTAGTCACCTGGAATGCATTTCAATTAACAGGTGTGCCTTGTCAAAAGTGAATGGAAACAGGATGCACCTGAGATAAATTTAGAGTCTCATAGCAAAGGGTCTGAATTGTCATGTAAATAAGGTATTTATGTTTCTTATTTTTAATACATTTACAAAACAAATGTCTAAAACCTGTTTTTGCTTTGTCATTATGGAGTATTGTGTGTGTAAATTGATGAGAAGACATGTTTAATCCATTATAGAATAAAGGCTGTAACGTTTGAAAATGTGGGAAAAGTGAAGGGGTCTGAATAATTTCAGAAGTCTCTGTGTGCTGCTGTTACACAATAATGTCAGAGGACTTTCTGTTGTTGTTGTTGTTGTTGTTGTTGTTGTTGTTGTTGTTGTTGTTGTAATATTTCAAACAGACATGGCAGTTTCATCGTTAAGACTCTCCAGCTTTAAAGAGCAATAGAAATGGGATCGTGGTGGTAGAACTGGGCAAAATGCTTCCGAGAAAAACTAATATCAGTGTTTTCAGCATCCGTGTAGCTACATTTCCTGAAACATTTCTCTACGGTGTCTCTCTGCTGCCATCGCTATAGAGACGGGGTGTGTCTCAAACGCCACCCTATTCCCTACATTGTGCACTACTTTGGACCGGAGCGCTTATGAGCCCTGGTCAAATATAGTGCACTATGTAGGGAATAGGCTGCCATTTTGGGACACGTCCAAGGTCTGGTGTTGAATGGAAAAGTGTTCAGGAGAAGTAATCGGTTCCTTTGTAATCATTGTAGTGGCTAATTGGGCCTTGGTCCTTACCAGAGGAGGAGGTTTTTACTGTGTTGGCTCGGAACCAGAAGGATAATAACAGCTTCGCCTTAGGTGTTTGAATAGCAGTTAATATAACAATTATTTACTTCATACTGTGAGCTCAAATGGTGAGAGGATGCTGTCTGTTCGTCCGTCCGTCCGTCTGTCTGTCTTTCTTTTTGTGAGCAAAATCAAGAGACGGATCCTGAGGGTATGGAAATCTGAGTTGTTTTGTTTTCCCAATTTAATCTCTCCACAAACAATACTGTTCACTATGAGATTCTGCCTGTCTGTACAGAGCAGTCTGCTGTCACTATGAGACTCTGCCTGTCTGTACAGAGCAGTCTGTTGTCACTATGAGACTCTGCCTGTCTGTACAGAGCAGTCTGCTGTCACTATGAGACTCTGCCTGTCTGTACAGAGCAGTCTGTTGTCACTATGAGACTCTGCCTGTCTGTACAGAGCAGTCTGCTGTCACTATGAGACTCTGCCTGTCTGTACAGAGCAGTCTGCTGTCACTATGAGACTCTGCCTGTCTGTACAGAGCAGTCTGCCACAGCCTGTCTGTACAGAGCAGTCTGTTGTCACTATGAGACTCTGCCTGTCTGTACAGAGCAGTCTGCTGTCACTATGAGACTCTGCCTGTCTGTACAGAGCAGTCTGCTGTCACTATGAGACTCTGCCTGTCTGTACAGAGCAGTCTGTCTGTCAGCAGTCTGTTGTCACTGAGACTCTGCCTGTCTGTACAGAGCAGTCTGCTGTCACTATGAGACTCTGCCTGTCTGTACAGAGCAGTCTGCTGTCACTATGAGACTCTGCCTGTCTGTACAGAGCAGTCTGCTGTCACTATGAGACTCTGCCTGTCTGTACAGAGCAGTCTGCTGTCACTATGAGACTCTGCCTGTCTGTACAGAGCAGTCTGTTGTCACTATGAGACTCTGCCTGTCTGTACAGAGCAGTCTGCTGTCACTATGAGACTCTGCCTGTCTGTACAGAGCAGTCTGCTGTCACTATGAGACTCTGCCTGTCTGTACAGAGCAGTCTGCTGTCACTATGAGACTCTGCCTGTCTGTACAGAGCAGTCTGCTGTCACTATGAGACTCTGCCTGTCTGTACAGAGCAGTCTGCTGTCACTATGAGACTCTGCCTGTCTGTACAGAGCAGTCTGCACTATGAGACTCTGCCTGTCTGTACAGTCACTATGAGACTCTGCCTGTCTGTACAGAGCAGTCTGCTGTCACTATGAGACTCTGCCTGTCTGTACAGAGCAGTCTGCTTGTCACTATGAGACTCTGCCTGTCTGTACAGAGCAGTCTGCTGTCACTATGAGACTCTGCCTGTCTGTACAGAGCAGTCTGCTGTCACTATGAGACTCTGCCTGTCTGTACAGAGCAGTCTGTCACAGAGACAGTCTGTACAGAGCAGTCTGTCACTATGAGACTCTGCCTGTCTGTACAGAGCAGTCTGCTGTCACTATGAGACTCTGCCTGTCTGTACAGAGCAGTCTGTTGTCACTATGAGACTCTGCCTGTCTGTACAGAGCAGTCTGCTGTCACTATGAGACTCTGCCTGTCTGTACAGAGCAGTCTGCTGTCACTATGAGACTGCCTGTCTGTACAGAGCAGTCTGCGGTCACTATGAGACTCTGCCTGTCTGTACAGAGCAGTCTGCTGTCACTATGAGACTCTGCCTGTCTGTACAGAGCAGTCTGCTGTCACTATGAGACTCTGCCTGTCTGTACAGAGCAGTCTGCCGTCACTATGAGACTCTGCCTGTCTGTACAGAGCAGTCTGTTGTCACTATGAGATTCTGCCTGTCTGTACAGAGCAGTCTGTTGTCACTATGAGACTCTGCCTGTCTGTACAGAGCAGTCTGCTGTCACTATGAGACTCTGCCTGTCTGTACAGAGCAGTCTGCTGTCACTATGAGACTCTGCCTGTCTGTACAGAGCAGTCTGCTGTCACTATGAGACTCTGCCTGTCTGTACAGAGCAGTCTGCTGTCACTATGAGACTCTGCCTGTCTGTACAGAGCAGTCTGCTGTCACTATGAGACTCTGCCTGTCTGTACAGAGCAGTCTGCTGTCACTATGAGACTCTGCCTGTCTGTACAGAGCAGTCTGCGGTCACTATGAGACTCTGCCTGTCTGTACAGAGCAGTCTGCGGTCACTATGAGACTCTGCCTGTCTGTACAGAGCAGTCTGCTGGTCACTATGAGACTCTGCCTGTCTGTACAGAGCAGTCTGCTGTCACTATGAGACTCTGCCTGTCTGTACAGAGCAGTCTGCTGTCACTATGAGACTCTGCCTGTCTGTACAGAGCAGTCTGCTGTCACTATGAGACTCTGCCTGTCTGTACAGAGCAGTCTGCTGTCACTATGAGACTCTGCCTGTCTGTACAGAGCAGTCTGCGGTCACTATGAGACTCTGCCTGTCTGTACAGAGCAGTCTGCTGTCACTATGAGACTCTGCCTGTCTGTACAGAGCAGTCTGTTGTCACTATGAGACTCTGCCTGTCTGTACAGAGCAGTCTGCTGTCACTATGAGACTCTGCCTGTCTGTACAGAGCAGTCTGCGGTCACTATGAGATTCTGCCTGTCTGTACAGAGCAGTCTGCGGTCACTATGAGACTCTGCCTGTCTGTACAGAGCAGTCTGCTGTCACTATGAGACTCTGCCTGTCTGTACAGAGCAGTCTGTTGTCACTATGAGACTCTGCCTGTCTGTACAGAGCAGTCTGCTGTCACTATGAGACTCTGCCTGTCTGTACAGAGCAGTCTGCTGTCACTATGAGACTCTGCCTGTCTGTACAGAGCAGTCTGCTGTCACTATGAGACTCTGCCTGTCTGTACAGAGCAGTCTGCACTATGAGACTCTGCCTGTCTGTACAGAGCAGTCTGCGGTCACTATGAGACTCTGCCTGTCTGTACAGAGCAGTCTGCTGTCACTATGAGACTCTGCCTGTCTGTACAGAGCAGTCTGTTGTCACTATGAGACTCTGCCTGTCTGTACAGAGCAGTCTGCTGTCACTATGAGACTCTGCCTGTCTGTACAGAGCAGTCTGCTGTCACTATGAGACTCTGCCTGTCTGTACAGAGCAGTCTGCCGTCACTATGAGACTCTGCCTGTCTGTACAGAGCAGTCTGTTGTCACTATGAGATTCTGCCTGTCTGTACAGAGCAGTCTGCTGTCACTATGAGAGACTCTGCTGTCACAGAGCAGTATGAGACTCTGCCTGTCTGTACAGAGCAGTCTGCTGTCACTATGAGACTCTGCCTGTCTGTACAGAGCAGTCTGCTGTCACTATGAGACTCTGCCTGTCTGTACAGAGCAGTCTGCTGTCACTATGAGACTCTGCCTGTCTGTACAGAGCAGTCTGCTGTCACTATGAGACTCTGCCTGTCTGTACAGAGCAGTCTGCTGTCACTATGAGACTCTGCCTGTCTGTACAGAGCAGTCTGCTGTCACTATGAGACTCTGCCTGTCTGTACAGAGCAGTCTGCTGTCACTATGAGACTCTGCCTGTCTGTACAGAGCAGTCTGCTGTCACTATGAGACTCTGCCTGTCTGTACAGAGCAGTCTGCTGTCACTATGAGACTCTGCCTGTCTGTACAGAGCAGTCTGCTGTCACTATGAGACTCTGCCTGTCTGTACAGAGCAGTCTGCTGTCACTATGAGACTCTGCCTGTCTGTACAGAGCAGTCTGCTGTCACTATGAGACTCTGCCTGTCTGTACAGAGCAGTCTGCTGTCACTATGAGACTCTGCCTGTCTGTACAGAGCAGTCTGCTGTCACTATGAGACTCTGCCTGTCTGTACAGAGCAGTCTGCTGTCACTATGAGACTCTGCCTGTCTGTACAGAGCAGTCTGCTTGTCACTATGAGACTCTGCCTGTCTGTACAGAGCAGTCTGCTGTCACTATGAGACTCTGCCTGTCTGTACAGAGCAGTCTGCTGTCACTATGAGACTCTGCCTGTCTGTACAGAGCAGTCTGCTGTCACTATGAGACTCTGCCTGTCTGTACAGAGCAGTCTGCTGTCACTATGAGACTCTGCCTGTCTGTACAGAGCAGTCTGCTGTCACTATGAGACTCTGCCTGTCTGTACAGAGCAGTCTGCTGTCACTATGAGACTCTGCCTGTCTGTACAGAGCAGTCTGCTGTCACTATGAGACTCTGCCTGTCTGTACAGAGCAGTCTGCTGTCACTATGAGACTCTGCCTGTCTGTACAGAGCAGTCTGCGGTCACTATGAGACTCTGCCTGTCTGTACAGAGCAGTCTGCTGTCACTATGAGACTCTGCCTGTCTGTACAGAGCAGTCTGCTGTCACTATGAGACTCTGCCTGTCTGTACAGAGCAGTCTGCTGTCACTATGAGACTCTGCCTGTCTGTACAGAGCAGTCTGCTGTCACTATGAGACTCTGCCTGTCTGTACAGAGCAGTCTGCTGTCACTATGAGACTCTGCCTGTCTGTACAGAGCAGTCTGCTGTCACTATGAGACTCTGCCTGTCTGTACAGAGCAGTCTGCTGTCACTATGAGACTCTGCCTGTCTGTACAGAGCAGTCTGCTGTCACTATGAGACTCTGCCTGTCTGTACAGAGCAGTCTGCGGTCACTATGAGACTCTGCCTGTCTGTACAGAGCAGTCTGCTGTCACTATGAGACTCTGCCTGTCTGTACAGAGCAGTCTGCTGTCACTATGAGACTCTGCCTGTCTGTACAGAGCAGTCTGCTGTCACTATGAGACTCTGCCTGTCTGTACAGAGCAGTCTGCTGTCACTATGAGACTCTGCCTGTCTGTACAGAGCAGTCTGCTGTCACTATGAGACTCTGCCTGTCTGTACAGAGCAGTCTGCGTCACTATGAGACTCTGCCTGTCTGTACAGAGCAGTCTGCTGTCACTATGAGACTCTGCCTGTCTGTACAGAGCAGTCTGCTGTCACTATGAGACTCTGCCTGTCTGTACAGAGCAGTCTGTTGTCACTATGAGACTCTGCCTGTCTGTACAGAGCAGTCTGCTGTCACTATGAGACTCTGCCTGTCTGTACAGAGCAGTCTGCTGTCACTATGAGACTCTGCCTGTCTGTACAGAGCAGTCTGTGGTCACTATGAGACTCTGCCTGTCTGTACAGAGCAGTCTGCTGTCACTATGAGACTCTGCCTGTCTGTACAGAGCAGTCTGTTGTCACTATGAGACTCTGCCTGTCTGTACAGAGCAGTCTGCTGTCACTATGAGACTCTGCCTGTCTGTACAGAGCAGTCTGCTGTCACTATGAGACTCTGCCTGTCTGTACAGAGCAGTCTGCGGTCACTATGAGACTCTGCCTGTCTGTACAGAGCAGTCTGCTGTCACTATGAGACTCTGCCTGTCTGTACAGAGCAGTCTGCTGTCACTATGAGACTCTGCCTGTCTGTACTAGAGACAGTCTGCTGTCACTATGAGACTCTGCCTGTCTGTACAGAGCAGTCTGCTGTCACTATGAGACTCTGCCTGTCTGTACAGAGCAGTCTGCGGTCACTATGAGACTCTGCCTGTCTGTACAGAGCAGTCTGCTGTCACTATGAGACTCTGCCTGTCTGTACAGAGCAGTCTGCCTGTCACTATGAGACTCTGCCTGTCTGTACAGAGCAGTCTGCTGTCACTATGAGACTCTGCCTGTCTGTACAGAGCAGTCTGCTGTCACTATGAGACTCTGCCTGTCTGTACAGAGCAGTCTGCTGTCACTATGAGACTCTGCCTGTCTGTACAGAGCAGTCTGCGGTCACTATGAGACTCTGCCTGTCTGTACAGAGCAGTCTGTTGTCACTATGAGACTCTGCCTGTCTGTACAGAGCAGTCTGCACTATGTCACTATGAGACTCTGCCTGTCTGTACAGAGCAGTCTGCTGTCACTATGAGACTCTGCCTGTCTGTACAGAGCAGTCTGCGGTCACTATGAGACTCTGCCTGTCTGTACAGAGCAGTCTGCTGTCACTATGAGACTCTGCCTGTCTGTACAGAGCAGTCTGCTGTCACTATGAGACTCTGCCTGTCTGTACAGAGCAGTCTGCTGTCACTATGAGACTCTGCCTGTCTGTACAGAGCAGTCTGCGGTCACTATGAGACTCTGCCTGTCTGTACAGAGCAGTCTGCGGTCACTATGAGACTCTGCCTGTCTGTACAGAGCAGTCTGCTGTCACTATGAGACTCTGCCTGTCTGTACAGAGCAGTCTGCTGTCACTATGAGACTCTGCCTGTCTGTACAGAGCAGTCTGCGGTCACTATGAGACTCTGCCTGTCTGTACAGAGCAGTCTGCGGTCACTATGAGACTCTGCCTGTCTGTACAGAGCAGTCTGCTGTCACTATGAGACTCTGCCTGTCTGTACAGAGCAGTCTGTTGTCACTATGAGACTCTGCCTGTCTGTACAGAGCAGTCTGCTGTCACTATGAGACTCTGCCTGTCTGTACAGAGCAGTCTGCTGTCACTATGAGACTCTGCCTGTCTGTACAGAGCAGTCTGCTGTCACTATGAGACTCTGCCTGTCTGTACAGAGCAGTCTGCTGTCACTATGAGACTCTGCCTGTCTGTACAGAGCAGTCTGCTGTCACTATGAGACTCTGCCTGTCTGTACAGAGCAGTCTGCTGTCACTATGAGACTCTGCCTGTCTGTACAGAGCAGTCTGCGGTCACTATGAGACTCTGCCTGTCTGTACAGAGCAGTCTGCTGTCACTATGAGACTCTGCCTGTCTGTACAGAGCAGTCTGCTGTCACTATGAGACTCTGCCTGTCTGTACAGAGCAGTCTGCTGTCACTATGAGACTCTGCCTGTCTGTACAGAGCAGTCTGCTGTCACTATGAGACTCTGCCTGTCTGTACAGAGCAGTCTGCTGTCACTATGAGACTCTGCCTGTCTGTACAGAGCAGTCTGCTGTCACTATGAGACTCTGCCTGTCTGTACAGAGCAGTCTGCTGTCACTATGAGACTCTGCCTGTCTGTACAGAGCAGTCTGCTGAAAATCCAAAGACCTCAAAAAAATTGTGGACCTCCACAAGTCTGGTTCCAGGAAAAGGAAGAGGAAAGATGGAGGCTTGCAAGCTGAAGAACACCATCCCAACCGTGAAACACGGGGTGGCAGCATCATGTTGCGGGGGTGCTTTGCTGCAGGAGGGACTGGTGCACTTCACAAAATAGATGGTGTCATGAGGTAGCAAAATTATGTGGATATATTTAAGCAACATCTCAAGACATAAGTGTGTAAGTTAAAAGTTTGGTTGCAAATGGGTCTTCCAAATGGACAATGAACCCAAGCATACTTCCAAAGTTGTGGCAAAATAGCTTTTAATGACATCAAAGTCAAGGTATTGGAGTGGCCATCACAAAGCCCTGACCTCAATCCCATAGAACATTTGTGGGCAGAACTGAAAAAGCGTGTGCGAGCAAGGAGGCCTACAAACCTGACTCAGTTACCCCAGCTCTGTCAGGAGGAATGGGCCAAAATTCACCCAACTTGTTGTGGGAAGCTTGTGGAAGACTTCCCGAAACGTTTGACCCAAGTTAACCAATTTCAAGGCAA